>NW_027478594.1:0-302173 GCF_051014685.1 Ptiloglossa arizonensis | reverse complement strand
CCATCCGTTAACTCCAAACTCCGATATTTCGCGAACGGTTTGACCAATCCGAAAAATTTCTGCCGCATCTGAAAGTAGAAACTCTCCCGATTACAACGGTGTGTGTATTTTTCCCCTAGGCCATTGTAGTTATTTGTTTCGAGTATCAGACTTGCGAAAATTTTGATGGTTTCTCAACCATCTCTTAACTCCATACTCCGATATTTTGCGAACGGATTCACGAATCCGAAAAATTTCTGTTGCATCTGAAAGTAGAAACTCGCCCGATTGCAACGGTATGTGTATTTTTCACCTAGGGCTTTGTAGTTATTTGTTTCGAGTATCAGACTTGCGAAAATTTTGATCGTTTCTCAATCATTCCTTAACTTCAAACTCCGATATTTTGCGAACGGATTGACGAATACGAAAAACTTCTGTTGCATCTGAAAGTAGAAACTCGCCCGATTGCAACGGTGTGTGTATTTTTCACCTAGGCCTTTGTAGTTATTTGTTTCGAGTATCAGACTTGCGAAAATTTTGATGGTTTCTCAACCATCTCTTAACTCCAAACTCCGATATTACGCGAACGGATTGACGAATCCGAAAAATTTCTGTTGCATCTGAAAGTAGAAACTCTCCCGATTACAACGGTTTGTCTATGCTTTCCCTAGGCCATAGTAGTTATTGGTTTCGAGTATCAGACTTGCAAAAAGTTTGATGGTTTCTCAACCATTCTTTAACTTCAAACTCCCATATTTCGCGAACGCATTGACGAATCCGAAAAATTTCTGTTGCATCTGAAGGTGAAACTCTTCCGTTTAAAACGGTATGTGTATTTTTCCCCTAGGCCTTTGTTGTTATTGGTTTCGAGTATCAGACTTGCGAAAATTTTGATGGTTTCTCAGCAATTCCTTACCTTCAAACTCTCATATCGCGCGAACGGATTGCCGAACTCGAGAAATTCCTGTTGCATCTGAAAGCAGATACTCGCCCGATTACAATGGTATGTGTGTTTTTGCCCTAGGCCATGGTTGATATTGGATTCGAGTATCAGAATTGCGAAAATTTTGATGGTTTCTCAACCATTCCTTAACTTCAAACTCCCATATTTCGCGAACGGTTAGACGAACTCGAGAAATTCCTGTTGCGCCTGAAAGTAGAAACTCGCCCGATTACAATGGTGTGAGTACTTTTCCCCTAGGCCATTCCCGTTATTAGTTTCGAGTATCAGAGCAGCGGAAATTTTGATGGTTTCTCAACCATTCCTTAACTTCAAATTCCCATATCCCGCGAACGGATTGACGAACTCGAGAAATTCCTGTTGCATCTGAAAGTAGAAACTCGCCCGTTTACTATGGTGTGTGTACTTTTCCCCTTTGCCATTCCAGTTAATGGTTTCGAGTATCAGACTTGCGAAAATTTTGATGGCTTCTCAAACATTCCTTAACTTCAAAATCCCATATCACGCGAACGGATCGACGAACTCGTGAAATTCCTTTTGCATCTGAAAGTAGATACTCGACGGACAACAATGGTGTGTGTACTTTTCCCCTAGGCCATTCCAGTTATTGATTTCGAGAACCAGAATTGCGAAAACTTTGACGGTTCCTCAACCATCTGTTAGCTCCAAACTCCGATATTTCGCTAACGAGTTGACGAATCCGAAATGTTTCTGTTGCATCTGAAAGTAGATACTCTCCCGATTACAACGGTATGTGTATTTTTCCCCTAGGCCATTCCAGTTATTGGTCTCGAGTATCAGACTTGCGAAAATTTTGATGGTTTCGCAACCATTCCTTAACTTCAAACTCCCATATCTCGCGAACGGATTGACGAACTCGAGAAATTCCTGTTGCATCTGAAAGTAGAAACTCTCCCGATTACAACGGTATTTGTATTTTTCCCCTAGGCCACTGCAGTTATTGGTTTCGAGTACCAGACTTGCGAAAATTTTGATGGTTTCTCAACCATTCCTTAACTTCAAACTCCCATATCTCGCGTACGGATTGACGATCTCGAGAAATTCCTGTTGCATCTGAGAGTAGAAACTCGCCCGATTATAATGGTGTGTGTACTTTTCCCCTAGGCCAGTCCAGTTAACGGTTTCGAGTACCAGACTTGCGAAAATTTTGATGGTTTCTCAACCATTCCTTAACTCCAAACTCCGATATCTCACGAACGGATTGACGAACTCGAGAAATTCCTATTGCATATGTATTCTGAAACTCGCCCAATTACAAAGGTATGTGTATTTGCCCCCTGGGCCATTGTAGTTATTGGTTTCGAGTGTCAGACTTGCGAAAATTATGATGGTTTCTCAAGCATTCCTTAACTTCAAACCACCATATCTCGCGAACGGATTGATGAACTCGAGAAATTCCTGTTGCTTCTGAGAGTAGAAACTCTCCCGATTACAACGGTATGTGTATTTTTCCCCTAGGCCATTGTAGTTATTGGTTTCGAGTGTCAGACTTGTGAAAATTTTGATGGTTTCTCAACCATTCCTGAACTTCAAAATCCCATATCTCGCGCACGGATCGACGAACTCGAGAAATTCCTGTTGCATCTGAAAGTAGAAACTCGACCCACAACAATGGTGTGTGTCCTTTTCTCCTAAGCCATTCCAGATATTCGTTTCTAGCATCAGATTTGCGAAAATTTTGATGGTTTCTCAACCATCTCTTAACTCCAAACTCCGATATTTCGCGAACGGATTGACGAACTCGAGAAATTCATGTTGCATCTGAAAGTAGAAACTCGCCCTATTACAACGGTATGTGTATTTTTCTCTTAGGCCATTGTAGTTATTGGTTTCGAGTCTCAGACTTGTGAAAATTTTGATGGTTTCTCAACCATTCCTGAACTTCAAAATCCCATATCTCGCGAACGGTTTGACGAACTCGAGAAATTCCTGTTGCATCTGAAGGTAGAAACTCGCCCGATTACAATGGTGTGTGTACTTTTCCCCTAGGCCATTCCAGTTAATGGTTTCGAGTATCAGACTTGCGAAAATTTTGATAGTTTCTCAACCATCTCTTAAATCCAAACTGCTATATTTTGCGAACGGATTAAAGAATCCGAAAAATTTCTGTTGCATCTGAAAGTAGAAACTCTCCCGATTACAACGGTATGTGTACTTTTCCCCTAGGCTATTCCAGTTATTGGTTTCGAGTATCAGGCTTGCAAAAATTTTGATGGTTTCTCAGCCATTCCTTAACTTCAAACACCCATATCTCGCGAACGGATTGACGAACTCCACAAATTCCGGTCGCATCTGAAAGTAGAAACTCGCCCGATTACAATGGTGTGTGTACTTTTCCCCTCGGCTATTCCAGTTAATGGTTTCGAGTATCAGACTTGCGAAAATTTTGATAGTTTCTCAACCATCTCTTAAATCCAAACTGCGATATTTCGCGAACGGATTAAAGAATCCGAAAAATTTCTGTTGCATCTGAAAGTAGAAACTCTCCCGATTACAACGGTATGTGTACTTTTCCCCTAGGCCATTCCAGTTAATGGTTTCGAGTATCAGACTTGCGAAAATTTTAATTGTTTCTCAACCATCTCTTAAATCCAAACTCCGATATTTCGCGAACGGATTGAAAAACCCGAAAAATTTCTGTTGCATCTGAAAGTAGAAACACTCCCGATTACAACGGTATGTGTATTTTTCCCCTACGCCATTGTAGTTATTGGTTTCGAGTATCAGACTTGCGAAAATTTTGATGGTTTCTCAGCCATTCCTTAACTTCAAACTCCCATATCTCGCGAACGGATTGACGAACTCGACAAATTCCTTTCGCATCTGAAAGTAGGAACTCGCCCGATTACAATGGTGTGTGTACTTTTCCTCTAGGCTATTCCAGTTATTGGTTTCGAGTATCAGACTTGCGAAAATTTTGATGGTTTCTCAACCATTCCTTCACTTCAAACTCCCATATCTCACGAACGGATTGACGGACTCGAGAAGTTCCTATTGCATCTGAAAGCAGAAACTCGCCCGATAACAACGGTATGTGTATTTTCCCCTTAGGCCATTGTAGTTATTAGTTTCGAGTGTCAGACTTTCGAAAATTTTGATCGTTTCGCAACCATTCCTTAACTTCAAACTCCGATATTTCGCGAACGGATTGATGAAGTCGAGAAATTCCAGTTGCATCTGAAAGCAGAAACTAGGCCGATTACAACGGTAAGTGTATTTTTCCCGTAGGCCATTGTAGTTATTGGTTTCGAGTGTCAGACATGCGAAAATTCTGATTGTTTCACTACCATTCCTTAAGTTCAAACTCCCATATCTCGCGAACGGATTGACGAACTCGAGAAATTCCTGTTGCATCTGAAAGTAGAAACTCGCCCGATTATAATGGTGGGTGTACTTTTCCCCTAGGCCATTCCAGTTAACGGTTTCGAGTATCAGAGTTGCGAAAATTTTGATGGTTTCTCAACCATCTCTTAAATCCAAACTCCGATATTTCGCGAACGGATTGATGAAGTCGAGAAATTCCTGTTGCATCTGAAAGCAGAAACTCGCCCGATTACAACGGTAAGTGTATTTTTCCCCTAGGCCATTGTAGTTAACGGTCTCGAGTATCAGACTTGCGAAAATTTTGATGGTTTCTCAACCATTCCTTAACTTCAAACTCCCATATCTCGCGAACGGATTAACGAACTCCAGAAATTCCTGTTGCATCTGAAAGTAGAAACTCGCCCGATAACAATGGTGTGTGTACTTTTCCCCTAGGCCATTCCAGTTAATGGTTTCGAGTATCAGAATTGCCAAAATTTTGATGGTTTCTCAACCATCTCTTAACTCCAAACTCCGATATTTCGCGGACGGATTGACGAATCCGAAAAATCTCTGTTGCATCTGAAAGTAGTAACTCGCCCGATTATAATGGTGGGTGTACTTTTCCCATAGGCCATTGTAGTTATTGGTTTCGAGTGTCAGACTTTCGAAAATTTTGATGGTTTCTCAACCATCTCTTAAATCCAAACTCCGATATTTCGCGAACGGATTGAAGAATCCGAAAAATTTCTGTTGCATCTGAAAGTAGAAACTCGCCCGCTTACAATGGTATGTGTACTTTTCCTATAGGCTATTCCAGTTATTGGTTTCGAGTATCAGACTTCCGAAAATTTTGATGGTTTCTCAACCATTCCTTAACTTCAAACTCACATATCTCGCGAACGGATTGACGAACTCGAGCAATTCCTGTTGCATCTGAAAGTAGAAACTCGCCCGTCTACAATGGTTTGCGTACTTTTCCCCAGGCCGTTCCAGTTATTTTTTTCGAGTATCAGACTAGCGTAAATTTTGATGGTTTCTCAACCATTCCTTAACTTCAAACTCCCATATCTCGCGAACGGATTAACGAAGTCGACAAATTCCTGTTGCATCTGAAAGTAGAAACTCGCCCGATAACAATGGTGTGTGTTCTTTTTCCCTAGGCCATTCCAGTTATTGGTTTCGAGTATCAGACTTTCAAAAATTTTGATGGTTTCTCAACCATTCTTTAACTTCAGACTCCGATATCTCACGAACGGATTGACGGACTCGAGAAATTCCTATTGCATCTGAAAGCAGAAACTCGCCCGATAACAACGGTATGTGTATTTTTCCCATAGGCCATTGTAGTTATTGGTTTCGAGTGTCAGACATTCGAAATTTTTGATGGTTTCTCAACCATCTCTTAAATCCAAACTCCGATATTTCGCGAACGGATTGAAGAACCCGAAAAACTTCTGTTGCATCTGAAAGTAGAAACTCTCCCGATTGCAACGGTATGTGTATTTTTCCCCTAGGCCATCGTAGTTATTGGTTTCGAGTATCAGACTTGCGAAAATTTTGATGGTTTCTCAGCCATTCCTTAACTTCAAACTCCCATATCTTGCGAACGGATTGACGAACTCGACAAATTCCTGTCGCATCTGAAAGTAGAAACTCGCCCGATTATAATGGTGGGTGTACTTTTCCCATAGGCCATTGTAGTTATTGGTTTCGAGTGTCAGACTTTCGAAAATTTTGATGGTTTCTCAACCATCTCTTAAATCCAAACTCCGATATTTCGCGAACGGATTGAAGAATCCGAAAAATTTCTGTTGCATCTGAAAGTAGAAACTCGCCCGCTTACAATGGTATGTGTACTTTTCCTATAGGCTATTCCAGTTATTGGTTTCGAGTATCAGACTTCCGAAAATTTTGATGGTTTCTCAACCATTCCTTAACTTCAAACTCACATATCTCGCGAACGGATTGACGAACTCGAGCAATTCCTGTTGCATCTGAAAGTAGAAACTCGCCCGTCTACAATGGTTTGCGTACTTTTCCCCAGGCCGTTCCAGTTATTTTTTTCGAGTATCAGACTAGCGAAAATTTTGATGGTTTCTCAACCATTCCTTAACTTCAAACTCCCATATCTCGCGAACGGATTAACGAAGTCGACAAATTCCTGTTGCATCTGAAAGTAGAAACTCGCCCGATAACAATGGTGTGTGTTCTTTTTCCCTAGGCCATTCCAGTTATTGGTTTCGAGTATCAGACTTTCAAAAATTTTGATGGTTTCTCAACCATTCTTTAACTTCAGACTCCGATATCTCACGAACGGATTGACGGACTCGAGAAATTCCTATTGCATCTGAAAGCAGAAACTCGCCCGATAACAACGGTATGTGTATTTTTCCCATAGGCCATTGTAGTTATTGGTTTCGAGTGTCAGACCTTCGAAATTTTTGATGGTTTCTCAACCATCTCTTAAATCCAAACTCCGATATTTCGCGAACGGATTGAAGAACCCGAAAAACTTCTGTTGCATCTGAAAGTAGAAACTCTCCCGATTGCAACGGTATGTGTATTTTTCCCCTAGGCCATCGTAGTTATTGGTTTCGAGTATCAGACTTGCGAAAATTTTGATGGTTTCTCAGCCATTCCTTAACTTCAAACTCCCATATCTTGCGAACGGATTGACGAACTCGACAAATTCCTGTCGCATCTGAAAGTAGAAACTCGCCCGATTACAATGGTGTGTGTACTTTTCCCCTAGGCTATTCCAGTTATTGGTTTCGAGTATCAGGCTGGCGAAAATTTTGATGGTTTCTCAACCATTCCTTCACTTCAAACTCCCATATCTCGCGAACGGATTGAGGAAATCGTAAATTCCTGTTGCATCTGAAAGTAGAAACTCGCCCGATTACAATGGTGTGTGAATTTTTCCCCTAGGCCATTGTAGTTATTGGTTTCGAGTATCAGACTTGCGAAAATTTTGATGGTTTCTCAGCCATTCCTTAACTTCAAACTCCCATATCTTGCGAACGGATTGACGAACTCGACAAATTCCTGTCGCATCTGAAAGTAGAAACTCGCCCGATTACAATGGTGTGTGTACTTTTCCCCTAGGCTATTCCAGTTATTGGTTTCGAGTATCAGGCTGGCGAAAATTATGATGGTTTCTCAACCATTCCTTCACTTCAAACTCCCATATCTCGCGAACGGATTGAGGAAATCGTAAATTCCTGTTGCATCTGAAAGTAGAAACTCGCCCGATTACAATGGTGTGTGAATTTTTCCCCTAGGCCATTGTAGTTATTGGTTTCGAGTATCAGACTTGCGAAAATTTTGATGGTTTCTCAGCCATTCCTTAACTTCAAACTCCCATATCTCGCGAACGGATTGACGAACTCGACAAATTCCTGTCGCATCTGAAAGTAGGAACTCGCCCGATTACAATAGGTGTGTGTACTTTCCACCAGGCCATTCCAGTTATTCGTTTCTAGTATCAGAATTGCGAAAATTTTGATGGTATCTCATCCATTCCTTAACTTCAAACTCCCATATCTCGCGAACGGATTGACGAACTCGAGAAATTCCTGTTGCATCTGAAAGTAGAAACTCGCCCTACTACAATGGTGTGCGTACTTTTCCCCTAGGCCGCTCCAGTTATTGTTTTCGAGTATCAGACTAGCGAAAATTTTGATGGTTTCTCAACCATTCCTTAACTTCAAACTCCCATGCCTCGCGAACGGATTAACGAACTCGACAAATTCCTGTTGCATCTGAAAGTAGAAACTCGCCCGATAACAACGGTGTGTGTACTTTTCCCCTAGGCCATTCCAGTTAATGGTTTCGAGTATCAGAATTGCCAAAATTTTGATGGTATCTCAACCATCTCTTAACTCCAAACTCCGATATTTCGCGAACGGATTGACGAATACGAAAAATTTCTGTTGCATCTGAAAGTAGAAACTCGCCCGATTATAATGGTGGGTGTATTTTTCCCCTAGGCCATTGTAGTTATTGGTTTCGAGTATCAGACTTGCGAAAATTTTGATGGTTTCTCAGCCATTCCTTAACTTCAAACTCCCATATCTCGCGAACGGATTGACGAACTCGACAAATTCCTGTCGCATCTGAAAGTAGAAACTCGCCCGATTACAATGGTGTGTGTACTTTTCCCCTAGGCCGTTCCAGTTATTGTTTTCGAGTATCAGACTTGCGGAAATTTTGATGGTTTCTCAACCATTCCTTAACTTCAAACTCCCATATCTCGCGAACGGATTAACGAACTCGACAAATTCCTGTTGCACCTGAAAGTAGAAACTCGCCCGATAACAATGGTGTGTGTACTTTTCCCCTAGGCCATTCCAGTTAATGGTGTCGAGTATCAGAATTGCCAAAATTTTGATGGTTTCTCAACCATCTCTTAACTCCAAACTCCGATATCTCGCGAACGGATTGACGAACTCGAGAAATTCCTGTTGCATCTGAAAGTAGAAACTCGCCCGACTACAATGGTGTTCGTACTTTTCCCCTAGGCCGTTCCAGTTATTGTTTTCGAGTATCAGACTAGCGAAAATTTTGATGGTTTCTCAACCATTCCTTAACTTCAAACTCCCATTTCTCGCGAACGGATTAACGATCTCGACAAATTCCTGTTGCATCTGAAAGTAGAAACTCGCCCGATAACAATGGTGTGTGTACTTTTCCCCTAGGCCATTCCAGTTAATGGTTTCGAGTATCAGAATTGCCAAAATTTTGATGGTATCTCAACCATCTCTTAACTCCAAACTCCGATATTTCGCGAACGGATTGACGAATCCGAAAAATTTCTGTTGCATCAGAAAGTAGAAACTCGCCCGATTATAATGGTGGGTGTACTTTTCCCCTAGGCCATTCCAGTTAACGGTTTCGAGTATCAGACTTGCGAAAATTTTGATGGTTTCGCAACCATCTCTTAACTCCAAACTCCGACATTTCGCGAAGGGATTGATGAAGTCGAGAAATTCCTGTTGCATCTGAAAGCAGAAACTCGCCCGATTACAACAGTAAGTGTATTTTTCCCCTAGGCCATTCTAGTTATTCGTTTCGAGTATCAGACTTGCGAAAATTTTGATGGTTTCTCAACCATCACTTAAATCCAAACTCCGATATTTCGCGAACGGATTGAAGAATCCGAAAAATTTCTGTTGCATCTGAAAGTAGAAACTCTCCCGATTACAACGGTATGTGTATTTTTCCCCTAGGCCATTCTAGTTATTCGTTTCGAGTATCAGACTTGCGAAAATTTTGATGGTTTCTCAGCCATTCCTTAACTTCAAACTCCCATATCTCGCGAACGGATTGACGAACTCGAGAAATTCCTGTTGCATCTGAAAGTAGAAACTCTCCCGATTACAATGGTGTGTGTACTTTCACGCAAGGCCATTCCAGTTATTGGTTTCGTGTATCAGACTTCCGAAAATTTTGATGGTTTCTCAACCATTCCTTAACTTCAAACTCCCATATCTCGCGAACGGATTGACGAACTCGAAAAATTCCTGTTGCATCTGAAAGTAGAAACTGGCCCGATTACAACGGTGTGTGCAATTTTTCCCTAGGCAATTCCAGTTATTCGTTTCGAGTATCAGACTTGCGAAAATTTTGATGGTTTCTCAACCAATCTTTAATTCCAAATTCCCATATCTCGCTAACGGATTGACGAACTCGAGAAATTCCTGCTGCATCTGAAAGTAGAAACTCGTCCGATTACAATGGTGTGTGTACTTCTCCCCTAGGCCGTTCTAGTTAATGGTTTCGAGTATCAGACTTGCGAAAATTTTGATGGTTTCTCAAGCATTCCTTAACTTCAAACTCCCGTATCTCGCGAACGGATTGACGAACTCGAGAAATTCCTGCTGCATCTGAAAGTAGAAACTCGCCCGATTACAACGGTGTGTGGACTTTTCCCCTAGGCCGTTCCAGTTAATGGTTTCGAGTATCAGACTTGCGAAAATTTTGACGGAATCTCAACCATCTCTTATCTCCAAACTCCGATATTTCGCGAACGGATTGACGAATCCGAAAAATTTCTGCTTCATCTGAAAGTGGAAACTTTCCCGATTACAACGGTATGTGTATTTTTCTCCTAGGCCATTGTAGTTATTGGTTTCGAGTATCAGACTTCCGAAAATTTTGATGGTTTCTCAACCATTCCTTAACTTCAAACCGCCCATATCTCGCGAACGGATTGACGAACTCGAGAAATTTCTCTTGCATCTGAAAGTAGAAACTCGCCCGACTACAACGGTGTGCGTACTTTTCCCCTAGGCCGTTCCAGTTATTGTTTTCGAGTATCAGACTTGCGAAAATTTTGATGGTTTCTCAACCATTCCTTAACTTCAAACTCCCATATCTCGCGAACGGATTGACGAACTCGAGAAATTCCTGTTGCATCTGAAAGTAGAAACTCGCCCGATTATAATGGTGGGTGTACTTTTCCCCTAGGCCATTCCAGTTAACGGTTTCGAGTATCAGACTTGCGAAAGTTTTGATGGTTTCTCAAACATCTCTTAAATCCAAACTCCGATATTTCGCGAACGGATTGAAGAACCCGAAAAATTTCTGTTGCATCTGAAAGTAAAAACTCTCCCGATTACAAAGGTATGTGTATTTTTCCCCTAGGCCATTGTAGTTATTGGTTTCGAGTATCAGACTTGCGAAAATTTTGATGGTTTCTCAGCCATTCCTTAACTTCATACTCCCATATCTCGCGAACGGATTGACGAACTCGAGAAATTCCTGTTGCATCTGAAAGTAGAAACTCGCCCGATAACAATGGTGTGTGTACTTTTCCCCTAGGCCATTCCAGTTAATGGTGTCGAGTATCAGAATTGCCAAAATTTTGATGGTTTCACAACCATCTCTTAAATCCAAACTCCGATATTTCGCGAACGGATTGAAGAACCCGAAAAATTTCTGTTGCTTCTGAAAGTAGAAACTCTCCCGATTACAACGGTATGTGTATTTTTCCCCTAGGCCATTGTAGTTATTGGTTTCGAGTATCAGACTTGCGAAAATTTTGATGGTTTCTCAACCATTCCTTAACTTCAAACTCCCATATCTCGCGAACGGATTAACGAACTCGACAAATTCCTGTTTCATCTGAAAGTAGAAACTCGCCCGATAACAATGGTGTGTGTACTTTTCCCCTAGGCCATTCCAGTTAATGGTGTCGAGTATCAGAATTGCCAAAATTTTGATGGTTTCTCAACCATCTCTTAATTCCAAACTCCCATATCTCACGAACGGATTGACGGACTCAAGAAGTTCCTATTGCATCTGAAAGCGGAAACTCGCCCGATAATAACGGTATGTTTATTTTTCCCCTAGGCCGTTCCAGTTATTGTTTTCGAGTGTCAGACTTGCGAAAATTTTGATGGTTTCTCAACCATTCCTTAACTTCAAACTACCATATCTCGCGAACGGATTGACGAACTCGACAAATTCCTGTTGCATCTGAAAGTAGAAACTCGCCCGATTATAATGGTGGGTGTACTTTTCCCCTAGGCCATTCCAGTTAACGGTTTCGTGTATCAGACTTGCGAAAATTTTGATGGTTTCTCAACCATCTCTTAATTCCAAACTCCCATATCTCACGAACGGATTGACGGACTCAAAAAGTTCCTATTGCATCTGAAAGCGGAAACTCGCCCGATAACAACGGTATGTTTATTTTTCCCCTAGGCCGTTCCAGTTATTGTTTTCGAGAATCAGACTTGCGAAAATTTTGATGGTTTCTCAACCATTCCTTAACTTCAAACTCCCATATCTCGCGAACGGATTAACGAACTCGACAAATTCCTGTTGCATCTGAAAGTAGAAACTCGCCCGATAACAATGGTGTGTGTAATTTTTCCCTAGGCAATTCCAGTTATTCGTTTCGAGTATCAGACTTGCGAAAATTTTGATGGTTTCGCAACCATCTCTTAACTCCAAACTCCGATATTTCGCGAACGGATTGATGAAGTCGAGAAATTCCTGTTGCATCGGAAAGCAGAAACTCGCCCGATTACAACGGTAAGTGTATTTTTCCCCTATGCCATTGTAGTTATGGTTTCGAGTATCAGACTTGCGAAAATTTTGATAGTTTCTCAACCACCTCTTAATTCCAAACTCCGATATTTCGCGAACGGATTGACGAATACGATAAATTTCTGTTGCATCTGAAAGTAGAAACTCTCCCGATTACAACGGTATGTGTATTTTCCCCTAGGACATTCTAGTTATTCGTTTCGAGTATCAGACATGCGAAAATTTTGATGGTTTCTCAACCATCACTTAAATCCAAACTCCGATATTTCGCGAACGGATTGACGAATCCGAAAAATTTCTTCTGCATCTGAAAGTAGAAACTCTCCCGATTCCAACGGTATGTGTATTTTTCCCCTAGGACATTCTAGTTATTCGTTTCGAGTATCAGACTTGCGAAAATTTTGATGGTTTCGCAACCATTCCTTAACTTCAAACTCCCATATATCGCGAACGGATTGACGAACTCGACAAATTCCTGTTGCATCTGAAAGTAGAAACTCGCCCGATTACAATGGTGTGTGTACTTTTCCCCTAGGCTATTCCACTTATTGGTTTCGAGTATCAGACTTGCGAAAATTTTGATGGTTTCTCAACCATTCCTTAACTTCAAACTCCCATATCTCGCGAACGGATTGACGAACTCGAAAAATTCCTGTTGCATCTGAAAGTAGAAACTGGCCCGAATACAATGGTGTGTGTAATTTTTCCCTAGGCAATTCCAGTTATTCGTTTCGAGTATCAGACTTGCGAAAATTTTGATGGTTTCGCAACCATCTCTAAACTCCAAACTCCTATATTTCGCGAACGGATTGATGAAGTTGAGAAATTCCTGTTGCATCGGAAAGCAGAAACTCGCCCGATTACAACGGTAAGTGTATTTTTCCCCTATGCCATTGTAGTTATGGTTTCGAGTATCAGACTTGCGAAAATTTTGATAGTTTCTCAACCACCTCTTAATTCCAAACTCCGATATTTCGCGAACGGATTGACGAATACGATAAATTTCTGTTGCATCTGAAAGTAGAAACTCTCCCGATTACAACGGTATGTGTATTTTCCCCTAGGACATTCTAGTTATTCGTTTCGAGTATCAGACTTGCGAAAATTTTGATGGTTTCTCAACCATCACTTAAATCCAAACTCCGATATTTCGCGAACGGATTGACGAATCCGAAAAATTTCTTCTGCATCTGAAAGTAGAAACTCTCCCGATTCCAACGGTATGTGTATTTTTCCCCTAGGACATTCTAGTTATTCGTTTCGAGTATCAGACTCGCGAAAATTTTGATGGTTTCTCAGCCATTCCTTAACTTCAAACTCCCATATCTCGCGAACGGATTGACGAACTCGAGAAATTCCTGTTGCATCTGAAAGTAGAAACTCGCCCGATTACAAAGGTATGTGTATTTTTCCTCTAGGCCATTGTAGTTATTGGTTTCGAGTATCAGACTTGCGAAAATTTTGATGGTTTCTCAGCCATTCCTTAACTTCAAACTCCCATATCTCGCGAACGGATTGACGAACTCGACAATTTCATGTCGCATCTGAAAGTAGGAACTCGCCCGCTTACAATGGTGTGTGTACTTTTCCCCTAGGCTATACCAGTTATTGGTTTCGAGTGTCAGACTTGCGAAAATTTTGATGGTTTCTCAACCATTCCTTAACTTCAAACTCCCATATCTCGCGAACGGATTGACGAACTCGAGAAATTCCTGTTGCATCTGAAAGTAGAAACTCGCCCGATTACAGTGGTGTGTGTACTTTTCCCCTAGGCCGTTCCAGTTAATGGTTTCGAGTATCAGACTTGCGAAAATTTTGACGGAATCTCAACCATCTGTTATCTCCAAACTCCGATATTTCGCGAACGGATTGACGAATCCGAAAAATTTCTGCTGCATCTGAAAGTAGAAACCCTCCCGATTCCAACAGTATGTGTATTTTTCCCCTAGGCCATTGTAGTTATTGGTTTCGAGTATCAGACTTGCGAAAATTTTGATGGTTTCTCAGCCATTCCTTAACTTCAAACTCCCATATCTCGCGAACGGATTGACGAACTCGACAAATTGCTGTTGCATCTGAAAGTAGAAACACGCCCGACTACAATGGTGTGCGTACTTTTCCCCTAGGCCGTTCCAGTTATTGTTTTCGAGTATCAGACTTGCGAAAATTTTGATGGTTTCTCAACCATTCCTTAACTTCGAACTCCCATATCTCGCGAACGGATTAACGAACTCGAAAAATTCCTGTTGCATCTGGAAGTAGAGACTCGCCCGATAACAATGGTGTGTGTACTTTTCCCCTAGGCTATTCCAGTTAATGGTTTCGAGTATCAGAATTGCCAAAATTTTGATGGTTTCTCAACCATCTCTTAACTCCAAACTCCGATATTTCGCGAACGGATTGACGAATCCGAAAAATTTCTGTTGCATCTGAAGGTAGAAACTCGCCCGATTATAATGGTGGGTGTACTTTTCCCCTAGGCCATTCCAGTTAACGGTTTCGAGCATCAGACTTGCGAAAATTTTGATGGTTTCTCAACCATCTCTTAAATCCAAACTCCGATATTTCGCGAACGGATTGAAGAATCCGAAAAATTTCTGTTGCGTCTGAAAGTAGAAACTCTCCTGATTACAACGGTATGTGTATTTTTCCCCTAGGCCATTGTAGTTATTGGTTTCGAGTATCAGACTTGCGAAAATTTTGATGGTTTCTCAGCCATTCCTTAACTTCAAACTCCCATATCTCGCGAACGGATTGACGAACTCGACAAATTCCTGTCGCATCTGAAAGTAGAAACTCGCCCGATTACAATGGTGTGTGTACTTTTCCCCTAGGCTATTCCAGTTATTGGTTTGGAGTATCAGACTTGCGAAAATTTTGATGGTTTCTCAACCATTCCTTAACTTCAAACTCCCATATCTCGCGAACGGATTGACGAACTCGACAAATTCCTGTTGCATCTGAAAGTAGAAACTCGCCCGATAACAATGGTGTGTGTACTTTTCCCCTAGGCCATTCCAGTTAATGGTTTCGAGTTTCAGAATTGCCAAAATTTTGATGGTTTCTCAAACATCTCTTAACTCCAAACACCGATATTTCGCGAACGGATTGACGAATACGAAAAATTTCTGCTGCATCTGAAAGTAGAAACCCTCCCGATTCCAACAGTATGTGTATTTTTCCCCTAGGCCATTGTAGTTATTGGTTTCGAGTATCAGACTCGCGAAAATTTTGATGGTTTCTCAGCCATTCCTTAACTTCAAACTCCCATATCTCGCGAACGGATTGACGAACTCGAGAAATTCCTGTTGCATCTGAAAGTAGAAACTCGCCCGATTACAAAGGTATGTGTATTTTTCCCCTAGGCCATTGTAGTTATTGGTTTCGAGTATCAGACTTGCGAAAATTTTGATGGTTTCTCAGCCATTCCTTAACTTCAAACTCCCATATCTCGCGAACGGATTGACGAACTCGACAAATTCCTGTCGCATCTGAAAGTAGGAACTCGCCCGCTTACAATGGTGTGTGTACTTTTCCCCTAGGCCATTGCAGTTATTGGTCTCGAGTATCAGACTTGCGAAAATTTTGATGGTTTCTCAGCCATTCCTTAACTTCAAACTCCCATATCTCGCGAACGGATTGACGAACTCGACAAATTGCTGTCGCATCTGAAAGTAGGAACTCGCCCGATTACAATGGTGTGTGTACTTTTCCCCTAGGCTATACCAGTTATTGGTTTCGAGTGTCAGACTTGCGAAAATTTTGATGGTTTCTCAACCATTCTTTAACTTCAAACTCCCATATCTCGCGAACGGATTGACGAACTCGAGAAATTCCTGTTGCATCTGAAAGTAGAAACACGCCCGACTACAATGGTGTGCGTACTTTTCCCCTAGGCCGTTCCAGTTATTGTTTTCGAGTATCAGACTTGCGAAAATTTTGATGGTTTCTCAACCATTCCTTAACTTCGAACTCCCATATCTCGCGAACGGATTAACGAACTCGAAAAATTCCTGTTGCATCTGGAAGTAGAGACTCGCCCGATAACAATGGTGTGTGTACTTTTCCCCTAGGCTATTCCAGTTAATGGTTTCGAGTATCAGAATTGCCAAAATTTTGATGGTTTCTCAACCATCTCTTAACTCCAAACTCCGATATTTCGCGAACGGATTGACGAATCCGAAAAATTTCTGTTGCATCTGAAGGTAGAAACTCGCCCGATTATAATGGTGGGTGTACTTTTCCCCTAGGCCATTGCAGTTAACGGTTTCGAGCATCAGACTTGCGAAAATTTTGATGGTTTCTCAACCATCTCTTAAATCCAAACTCCGATATTTCGCGAACGGATTGAAGAATCCGAAAAATTTCTGTTGCGTCTGAAAGTAGAAACTCTCCCGATTACAACGGTATGTGTATTTTTCCCCTAGGCCATTGTAGTTATTGGTTTCGAGTATCAGACTTGCGAAAATTTTGATGGTTTCTCAGCCATTCCTTAACTTCAAACTCCCATATCTCGCGAACGGATTGACGAACTCGACAAATTCCTGTCGCATCTGAAAGTAGAAACTCGCCCGATTACAATGGTGTGTGTACTTTTCCCCTAGGCTATTCCAGTTATTGGTTTGGAGTATCAGACTTGCGAAAATTTTGATGGTTTCTCAACCATTCCTTAGCTTCAAACTACCATATCTCGCGAACGGATTGACGAACTCGACAAATTCCTGTTGCATCTGAAAGTAGAAACTCGCCCGATAACAATGGTGTGTGTACTTTTCCCCTAGGCCATTCCAGTTAATGGTTTCGAGTATCAGAATTGCCAAAATTTTGATGGTTTCTCAACCATCTCTTAACTCCAAACACCGATATTTCGCGAACGGATTGACGAATACGAAAAATTTCTGCTGCATCTGAAAGTAGAAACCCTCCCGATTCCAACAGTATGTGTATTTTTCCCCTAGGCCATTGTAGTTATTGGTTTCGAGTATCAGACTCGCGAAAATTTTGATGGTTTCTCAGCCATTCCTTAACTTCAAACTCCCATATCTCGCGAACGGATTGACGAACTCGAGAAATTCCTGTTGCATCTGAAAGTAGAAACTCGCCCGATTACAAAGGTATGTGTATTTTTCCCCTAGGCCATTGTAGTTATTGGTTTCGAGTATCAGACTTGCGAAAATTTTGATGGTTTCTCAGCCATTCCTTAACTTCAAACTCCCATATCTCGCGAACGGATTGACGAACTCGACAAATTCCTGTCGCATCTGAAAGTAGGAACTCGCCCGCTTACAATGGTGTGTGTACTTTTCCCCTAGGCTATACCAGTTATTGGTTTCGAGTGTCAGACTTGCGAAAATTTTGATGGTTTCTCAACCATTCCTTAACTTCAAACTCCCATATCTCGCGAACGGATTGACGAACTCGAGAAATTCCTGTTGCATCTGAAAGTAGAAACTCGCCCGATTACAATGGTGTGTGTACTTTTCCCCTAGGCCGTTCCAGTTAATGGTTTCGAGTATCAGACTTGCGAAAATTTTGACGGAATCTCAACCATCTCTTATCTCCAAACTCCGATATTTCGCGAACGGATTGACGAATCCGAAAAATTTCTGCTGCATCTGAAAGTAGAAACCCTCCCGATTCCAACAGTATGTGTATTTTTCCCCTAGGCCATTGTAGTTATTGGTTTCGAGTATCAGACTTGCGAAAATTTTGATGGTTTCTCAGACATTCCTTAACTTCAAACTCCCATATCTCGCGAACGGATTGACGAACTCGACAAATTGCTGTCGCATCTGAAAGTAGGAACTCGCCCCATTACAATGGTGTGTGTACTTTTCCCCTAGGCTATACCAGTTATTGGTTTCGAGTGTCAGACTTGCGAAAATTTTGATGGTTTCTCAACCATTCCTTAACTTCAAACTCCCATATCTCGCGAGCGGATTGACGAACTCGAGAAATTCCTGTCGCATCTGAAAGTAGGAACTCGCCGGATTACAATGGTGTGTGTACTTTTCCCCTAGGCTATACCAGTTATTGGTTTCGAGTGTCAGACTTGCGAAAATTTTGATGGTTTCTCAACCATTCCTTAACTTCAACTCCCATATCTTGCGAACGGATTGACGAACTCGAGAAATTACTGTTGCATCTGAAAGTAGAAACTCGCCCGATTACAATGGTGTGTGTACTTTTCCCCTAGGCCGTTCCAGTTAATGGTTTCGAGTATCAGAATTGCCAAAATTTTGATGGTTTCTCAACCATCTCTTAACTCCAAACTCCGATATTTCGCGAACGGATTGACGAATCCGAAAAATTTCTGTTGCATCTGAAGGTAGAAACTCGCCCGATTATAATGGTGGGTGTACTTTTCCCCTAGGCCATTCCAGTTAATGGTTTCGAGTATCAGACTTGCGAAAATTTTGACGGAATCTCAACCATCTCTTATCTCCAAACTCCGATATTTTGCGAACGGATTGACGAATCCGAAAAATTTCTGTTGCATCTGAAGGTAGAAACTCGCCCGATTATAATGGTGGGTGTACTTTTCCCCTAGGCCATTCCAGTTAACGGTTTCGAGCATCAGACTTGCGAAAATTTTGATGGTTTCTCAACCATTCCTTAACTTCAAACTCCCATATCTCGCGAACGGATTGACGAACTCGAGAAATTCCTGTTGCATCTGAAAGTAGAAACTCGCCCGACTACAATGGTGTGCGTTCTTTTCCCCTAGGCCGTTCCAGTTATTGTTTTCGAGTATCAGACTTGCGAAAATTTTGATGGTTTCTCAACCATTCCTTAACTTCGAACTCCCATATCTCGCGAACGGATTAACGAACTCGAAAAATTCCTGTTGCATCTGGAAGTAGAGACTCGCCCGATAACAATGGTGTGTGTACTTTTCCCCTAGGCTATTCCAGTTAATGGTTTCGAGTATCAGAATTGCCAAAATTTTGATGGTTTCTCAACCATCTCTTAACTCCAAACTCCGATATTTCGCGAACGGATTGACGAATCCGAAAAATTTCTGTTGCATCTGAAGGTAGAAACTCGCCCGATTATAATGGTGGGTGTACTTTTCCCCTAGGCCATTCCAGTTAACGGTTTCGAGCATCAGACTTGCGAAAATTTTGATGGTTTCTCAACCATCTCTTAAATCCAAACTCCGATATTTCGCGAACGGATTGAAGAATCCGAAAAATTTCTGTTGCGTCTGAAAGTAGAAACTCTCCCGATTACAACGGTATGTGTATTTTTCCCCTAGGCCATTGTAGTTATTGGTTTCGAGTATCAGACTTGCGAAAATTTTGATGGTTTCTCAGCCATTCCTTAACTTCAAACACCCATATCTCGCGAACGGATTGACGAACTCGACAAATTCCTGTCGCATCTGAAAGTAGAAACTCGCCCGACTACAATGGTGTGTGTACTTTTCCCCTAGGCTATTCCAGTTATTGGTTTGGAGTATCAGACTTGCGAAAATTTTGATGGTTTCTCAACCATTCCTTAACTTCAAACTCCCATATCTCGCGAACGGATTGACGAACTCGACAAATTCCTGTTGCATCTGAAAGTAGAAACTCGCCCGATAACAATGGTGTGTGTACTTTTCCCCTAGGCCATTCCAGTTAATGGTTTCGAGTATCAGAATTGCCAAAATTTTGATGGTTTCTCAACCATCTCTTAACTCCAAACACCGATATTTCGCGAACGGATTGACGAATACGAAAAATTTCTGCTGCATCTGAAAGTAGAAACCCTCCCGATTCCAACAGTATGTGTATTTTTCCCCTAGGCCATTGTAGTTATTGGTTTCGAGTATCAGACTCGCGAAAATTTTGATGGTTTCTCAGCCATTCCTTAACTTCAAACTCCCATATCTCGCGAACGGATTGACGAACTCGACAAATTCCTGTCGCATCTGAAAGTAGGAACTCGCCCGACTACAATGGTGTGCGTACTTTTCCCCTAGGCCGTTCCAGTTATTGTTTTCGAGTATCAGACTTGCGAAAATTTTGACGGAATCTCAACCATCTCTTATCTCCAAACTCCGATATTTCGCGAACGGATTGACGAATCCGAAAAATTTCTGTTGCATCTGAAAGTAGAAACTCGCCCGATTATAATGGTGGGTGTACTTTTCCCCTAGGCCATTCCAGTTAACGGTTTCGAGTATCAGACTTGCGAAAATTTTGATGGTTTCTCAACCATCTCTTAAATCCAAACTCCGATATTTCGCGAACGGAATGAAGAATCCGAAAAATTTCTGTTGCGTCTGAAAGTAGAAACTCTCCCGATTACAACGGTATGTGTATTTTTCCCCTAGGCCATTGTAGTTATTGGTTTCGAGTATCAGACTTGCGAAAATTTTGATGGTTTCTCAGCCATTCCTTAACTTCAAACTCCCATATCTCGCGAACGGATTGACGAACTCGACAAATTCCTGTCGCATCTGAAAGTAGAAACTCGACCGATTACAATGGTGTGTGTACTTTTTCCCTAGGCTATTCCAGTTATTGGTTTCGAGTATCCGACTTTCAAAAATTTTGATGGTTTCTCAACCATTCCTTAACTTCAAACTCCCATATCTCACGAACGGATTGACGGAATCGAGAAATTCCTATTGCATCTGAAAGCGGAAACTCGCCCGATAACAACGGTATGGGTATTTTTCCCATAGGCCATTGTAGTTATTGGTTTCGAGTATCAGACTTGCGAAAATTTTGATGGTTTCTCAACCATTCCTTAACTACAAACTCCCGTATCTCGCGAACGGGTTGACGAACTCGAGAAATTCCTGTTGCATCTGAAAGTAGAAACTCGCCCGATTACAACAGTGTGTGTACTTTTCCCCTAGGCTATTCCAGTTATTGGTTTCGAGTATCAGACTTGCGAAAATTTTGATGGTTTCTCAACCATTCCTCAACTACAAACTCCCTTATCTCGCGAACGGATTGACGAACTCGAGAAATTCCTGCTGCATCTGAAAGTAGAAACTCGCCCGGTTACAATGGAGTGTGTACTTTTCCCCTAGGCTATTACAGTTATCGGTTTCGAGTATCAGACTTGCGAAAATTTTGATGGTTTCTCAACCATTCCTTAACTTCAAACTCCCATATCTCGCGAATGGATTGACGAACTCGACAAATTTCTGCTGCATCTGAAAGTAGAAACTCTCCCGATTACAACGGTATGTGTATTTTTCCCCTACGCTATTCCAGTTATTGGTTTCGAGCATCAGACTTGCGAAAATTTTGGTGGTTTCTCAACCATCTCTTAACTCCAAACTCCGATATCTCGCGAACGGATTGACGAACTCGACAAATTCCTGTTGCATCTGAAAGCAGAAACTCGCCCGATTACAATGGTGTGTGTACTTTCCCCCTTGGCTATTCCAGTTATTGGTTTCGAGTAGCAGACTTGCGAAAATCTTGATGGTTTCAGAACCACTCCTTAACTTCAAACTCTCATATCTCGCGAACGGATTGACGAACTCGAGAAATTCCTGTTGCACCTGAAGGTAGGAACTAGCCCGATTACAATGGTGTGTGTACTTTTCCCCTAGGCCATTCCAGTTAATGGTTTCGAGTATCAGACTTGCGAAAATTTTGATGGATTCTCAACCATCTCTTATCTCCAAACACCGATATCTCGCGAACGGATAGACGAACTCGACAAATTCCTGTTGCATCTGAAAGTAGAAACTCGCCCGATTACAATGGTGTGTGTACTTTTCCCCTAGGCCATTGTATGTTATTGGTTTCGAGTGTCAGAGTTGCGACAATTTTGATGGTTTCTCAACCATTCCTTAACTTCAAAATCCCATATCTCCCGAACGGATTGACGAACTCGAGAAATTCCTGTTGCATCTGAAAGTAGAAACTAGCCCGATTACAACGGTATGTGTACTTTTCCCCTAGGCTATTCGAGTTATTGGTTTCGAGTACCAGACTTGCGAAAATTTTGATGGTTTCTCAACCATTCCTTAACTTCAAGCTCCCATATCTCACGAACGGATTGACGAACTCGACAAATTCCTGTTGCATCTGAAAGTAGAAACTCGCCCGATTACAAGGGTGTGTGTACTTTTCCCCTAGGCCGTTCCAGTTAACGGTTTCGAGTATCAGACTTGCGAAAATTTTGATGGTTTCGCAACCATTCCTTAACTTCAAACTCCCATATCTCGCTAACAGATTGACGAACTCGAGAAATTCTTGCTGCATCTGAAAGTAGAAACGCGCCCGATTACAATGGTGTGTGTACTTTTCCCCTAGGCCGTTCCAGTTAATGGTTTCGTGTGTCAGACTTGCGAAAATTTTGATGGTTTCTCAACCATTCCTTAACTTCAAACTCCCGTATCTCGCGAACGGATTGACGAACTCGAGAAGTTCCTGTTGCATCTGAAAGTAGAAACTCGCCCGATTACAATGGTGTGTGTACTTTTCCCCCAGGCTATTCCAGTTATTGGTTTCGAGTATCAGACTTGCGAAAACTTTGATGGTTTCTCAACCAATTCTTAATTCCAAACTCCCATATCTCGCGAACGGATTGACGAACTCGAGAAATTCCTGTTGCATCTGAAAGCAGAAACTCGCCCGATCACAACGGTACGTGTATTTTTGCCCTAGGCCTTTGTAATTATTGGTTTCGAGTATCAGACTTGCGAAAATTTTGATGCTTTCTCAACCATTCCTTAACTTCAAAATCCCATATCTCGCGAAAGGATTGACGAACTCGAGAAATTCCTGTTGCATTTGAAAGCAGAAACGCGCCCGATTACAACGGTATGCGTATTTTTCCACTAGGCCTTTGTAATTATAGGTTTCGAGTATCAGACTTGCGAAAATTTTGATGCTTTCTCAACCATTCCTTAACTTCAAAATCCCATATCTCGCGAAAGGATTGACGAACTCGAGAAATTCCTATTGCATCTGAAAGCAGAAACTCGCCCGATTACAACGGTACGTGTATTTTTGCCCTAGGCCATAGTAGTTATTGGTTTCGAGTATCAGACTTGACAAAATTTTGATGGTTTCTCAACCATTCCTTAACTTCAAACTCCCATATCTCGCGAACGGATTAACGAACTCGACAAATTCCTGTTGCATCTGAAAGTAGAAACTCGCCCGATAACAATGGTGTGTGTACTTTTCCCCTAGGCCGTTCCAGTTAATGGTTTCGAGTATCAGACTTGCGAAAATTCTGACGGAATCTCAACCATCTCTTATTTCCAAACTCCGACATTTCGCGAACGGATTGACGAATCCGAAAAATTTCTGCTGCATCTGAAAGTAGAAACCCGCCCGATTCCAACAGTATGTGTATTTTTCCCCTAGGCCATTGTAGTTATTGGTTTCGAGTATCAGACTTGCGAAAATTTTGATGGTTTCTCAGCCGTTCCTTAACTTCAAACTCCCATATCTCGCGAACGGATTGACGAACTCGACAAATTCCTGTCGCATCTGAAAGTAGGAACTCGCCCTATTACAATGGTGTGTGTACTTTTCCCCTAGGCTATACCAGTTATTGGTTTCGAGTGTCAGACTTGCGAAAATTTTTGTGGTTTCTCAACCATTCCTTAACTTCAAACTCCCATATCTCGCGAACGGATTGACGAACTCGAGAAACTCCTGTTGCATCTGAAAGTTGAAACTCGCCCGACTACAATGGTGTGTGTACTTTTCCCCCAGGCTATTCCAGTTATTGGTTTCGAGTATCAGACTTGCGAAAACTTTGATGGTTTCTCAACCAATTCTTAATTCCAAACTCCCATATCTCGCGAACGGATTGACGAACTCGAGAAATTCCTGTTGCATCTGAAAGCAGAAACTCGCCCGATCACAACGGTACGTGTATTTTTGCCCTAGGCCTTTGTAATTATTGGTTTCGAGTATCAGACTTGCGAAAATTTTGATGCTTTCTCAACCATTCCTTAACTTCAAAATCCCATATCTCGCGAAAGGATTGACGAACTCGAGAAATTCCTGTTGCATTTGAAAGCAGAAACGCGCCCGATTACAACGGTATGCGTATTTTTCCACTAGGCCTTTGTAATTATTGGTTTCGAGTATCAGACTTGCGAAAATTTTGATGCTTTCTCAACCATTCCTTAACTTCAAAATCCCATATCTCGCGAAAGGATTGACGAACTCGAGAAATTCCTATTGCATCTGAAAGCAGAAACTCGCCCGATTACAACGGTACGTGTATTTTTGCCCTAGGCCATAGTAGTTATTGGTTTCGAGTATCAGACTTGACAAAATTTTGATGGTTTCTCAACCATTCCTTAACTTCAAACTCCCATATCTCGCGAACGGATTAACGAACTCGACAAATTCCTGTTGCATCTGAAAGTAGAAACTCGCCCGATAACAATGGTGTGTGTACTTTTCCCCTAGGCCGTTCCAGTTAATGGTTTCGAGTATCAGACTTGCGAAAATTCTGACGGAATCTCAACCATCTCTTATTTCCAAACTCCGACATTTCGCGAACGGATTGACGAATCCGAAAAATTTCTGCTGCATCTGAAAGTAGAAACCCGCCCGATTCCAACAGTATGTGTATTTTTCCCCTAGGCCATTGTAGTTATTGGTTTCGAGTATCAGACTTGCGAAAATTTTGATGGTTTCTCAGCCGTTCCTTAACTTCAAACTCCCATATCTCGCGAACGGATTGACGAACTCGACAAATTCCTGTCGCATCTGAAAGTAGGAACTCGCCCTATTACAATGGTGTGTGTACTTTTCCCCTAGGCTATACCAGTTATTGGTTTCGAGTGTCAGACTTGCGAAAATTTTTGTGGTTTCTCAACCATTCCTTAACTTCAAACTCCCATATCTCGCGAACGGATTGACGAACTCGAGAAACTCCTGTTGCATCTGAAAGTTGAAACTCGCCCGACTACAATGGTGTGCGTACTTTTCCCCTAGGCCGCTCCAGTTATTGTTTTCGAGTATCAGACTTGCGAAAATTTTGATGGTTTCTCAACCATTCCTTAACTTCAAACTCCCATATCTCGCGAACGGATTGACGAACTCGACAAATTCCTGTTGCATCTGAAAGTAGAAACTCGCCCGATTACAATCGTGTATGTACTTTTCCCCTAGGCTATTCCAGTTATTGGTTTCGAGTATCAGACTTGCGAAACTTTTGATGGTTTCTCAACCATTCCTTAACTACAAACTCCCGTATCTCGCGAACGGATTGACGAACTCGAGAAATTCCTGCTTCATCTGAAAGTAGAAACTCGCCCGGTTACAATGGTGTGTGTACTTTTCCTCTAGGCTATTCCAGTTATTGGTGTCGAGTATTAGACTTGCCAAAATTTTGATGGTTTCTCAACCATCTCTTAACTCCAAACTCCGATATTTCGCGAACGGATTGACGAATACGAAAAATTTCTGCTGCATCTGAAAGTAGAAACCCTCCCGACTCCAACAGTATGTGTATTTTTCCCCTAGGCCATGGTAGTTATTGGTTTCGAGTATCAGACTTGCGAAAATTTTGATGATTTCTCAGCCATTTCTTAACTTCAAACTCCCATATCTAGCGAACGGATTGACCAACTCGAGAAATTCCTGTTGCATCTGAAAGTAGAAACTCGACCGATTACAATAGTGTGTGTACTTTTCCCCTAGGCTATTCCAGTTATTGGTTTCGAGTATCAGACTTGCGAAAATTTTGATGGTTTCTCAACCATTCCTCAACTACAAACTCCCGTATCTCGCGAACGGATTGACGAACTCGAGAAATTCCTGCTGCATCTGAAAGTAGAAACTCGCCCGGTTACAATGGAGTGTGTACTTTTCCCCTAGGCTATTCCAGTTATCGGTTTCGAGTATCAGACTTGCGAAAATTTTGATGGTTTCTCAACCATTCCTTAACTTCAAACTCCCATATCTCGCGAATGGATTGACGACCTCGACAAATTTCTGCTGCATCTGAAAGTAGAAACTCTCCCGATTACAACGGTATGTGTATTTTTCCCCTACGCTATTCCAGTTATTGGTTTCGAGCATCAGACTTGCGAAAATTTTGGTGGTTTCTCAACCATCTCTTAACTCCAAACTCCGATATCTCGCGAACGGATTGACGAACTCGACAAATTCCTGTTGCATCTGAAAGCAGAAACTCGCCCGATTACAATGGTGTGTGTACTTTTCCCCTTGGCTATTCCAGTTATTGGTTTCGAGTACCAGACTTGCGAAAATTTTGATGGTTTCTCAACCATTCCTTAACTTCAAGCTCCCATATCTCACGAACGGATTGACGAACTCGACAAATTCCAGTTGCATCTGAAAGTAGAAACTCGCCCGATTACAAGGGTGTGTGTACTTTTCCCCTAGGGCGTTCCAGTTAACGGTTTCGAGTATCAGACTTGCGAAAATTTTGATGGTTTCGCAACCATTCCTTAACTTCAAACTCCCATATCTCGCTAACAGATTGACGAACTCGAGAAATTCTTGCTGCATCTGAAAGTAGAAACGCGCCCGATTACAATGGTGTGTGTACTTTTCCCCTAGGCCGTTCCAGTTAATGGTTTCGAGTGTCAGACTTGCGAAAATTTTGATGGTTTCTCAACCATTCCTTAACTTCAAACTCCCGTATCTCGCGAACGGATTGACGAACTCGAGAAGTTCCTGTTGCATCTGAAAGTAGAAACTCGCCCGATTACAATGGTGTGTGTACTTTTCCCCCAGGCTATTCCAGTTATTGGTTTCGAGTATCAGACTTGCGAAAACTTTGATGGTTTCTCAACCAATTCTTAATTCCAAACTCCCATATCTCGCGAACGGATTGACGAACTCGAGAAATTCCTGTTGCATCTGAAAGCAGAAACTCGCCCGATCACAACGGTACGTGTATTTTTGCCCTAGGCCTTTGTAATTATTGGTTTCGAGTATCAGACTTGCGAAAATTTTGATGCTTTCTCAACCATTCCTTAACTTCAAAATCCCATATCTCGCGAAAGGATTGACGAACTCGAGAAATTCCTGTTGCATTTGAAAGCAGAAACTCGCCCGATTACAACGGTATGCGTATTTTTCCACTAGGCCTTTGTAATTATTGGTTTCGAGTATCAGACTTGCGAAAATTTTGATGGTTTCTCAACCATTCCTTAACTTCAAAATCCCATATCTCGCGAACGGATTGACGAACTCGAGAAATTCCTGTTGCATCTGAAAGCAGAAACTCGCCCGATTACAACGGTACGTGTATTTTTGCCCTAGGCCATAGTAGTTATTGGTTTCGAGTATCAGACTTGCGAAAATTTTGATGGTTTCTCAACCATTCCTTAACTTCAAACTCCCATATCTCGCGAACGGATTGATGAACTCGAGAAATTCCTGTTGTATCTGAAAGTAGAAACTCGCCCGATTGCCCAAGGTGTGTGTACTTTTCCCCTAGGCCATTCCAGTTATTGGTTTCGATTATCAGACTTGCGAAAATTTTGATGGTTTCGCAACCATTCCTTAACTTCAAACTCCCATATCTCGCTAACAGATTGACGAACTCGAGAAATTCTTGCTGCATCTGAAAGTAGAAACGCGCCCGATTACAATGGTGTGTGTACTTTTCCCCTAGGCCGTTCCAGTTAATGGTTTCGAGTGTCAGACTTGCGAAAATTTTGATTGTTTCTCAACCATTCCTTAACTTCAAACTCCCGTATCTCGCGAACGGATTGACGAACTCGAGAAGTTCCTGTTGCATCTGAAAGTAGAAACTCGCCCGATTACAATGGTGTGTGTACTTTTCCCCCAGGCTATTCCAGTTATTGGTTTCGAGTATCAGACTTGCGAAAACTTTGATGGTTTCTCAACCAATTCTTAATTCCAAACTCCCATATCTTGCGAACGGATTGACGAACTCGAGAAATTCCTGTTGCATCTGAAAGCAGAAACTCGCCCGATCACAACGGTACGTGTATTTTTGCCCTAGGCCATAGTAGTTATTGGTTTCGAGTATCAGACTTGCGAAAATTTTGATGGTTTCTCAACCATTCCTTAACTTCAAACTCCCATATCTCGCGAACGGATTGACGAACTCGAGAAATTCCTGTTGCATCTGGAAGCAGAAAGTCGCCCGATTACAACGGCATTTGTATTTTTGCCGTACGCAATAGTAGTTATTGGTTTCGAGTATCAGACTTGCGAAAATTTTGATGGTTTCTCAACCATTCCTTAACTTCAAACTCCCATATCTCGCGAACGGATTGACGAACTCGAGAAACTCCTGTTGCATCTGAAAGTTGAAACTCGCCCGACTACAATGGTGTGCGTACTTTTCCCCTAGGCCGTTCCAGTTATTGTTTTCGAGTATCAGACTTGCGAAAATTTTGATGGTTTCTCAACCATTCCTTAACTTCAAACTCCCATATCTCGCGAACGGATTGACGAACTCGACAAATTCCTGTTGCATCTGAAAGTAGAAACTCGCCCGATTACAATCGTGTATGTACTTTTCCCCTAGGCTATTCCAGTTATTGGTTTCGAGTATCAGACTTGCGAAACTTTTGATGGTTTCTCAACCATTCCTTAACTACAAACTCCCGTATCTCGCGAACGGATTGACGAACTCGAGAAATTCCTGCTTCATCTGAAAGTAGAAACTCGCCCGGTTACAATGGTGTGTGTACTTTTCCTCTAGGCTATTCCAGTTATTGGTTTCGAGTATTAGACTTGCCAAAATTTTGATGGTTTCTCAACCATCTCTTAACTCCAAACTCCGATATTTCGCGAACGGATTGACGAATACGAAAAATTTCTGCTGCATCTGAAAGTAGAAACCCTCCCGACTCCAACAGTATGTGTATTTTTCCCCTAGGCCATTGTAGTTATTGGTTTCGAGTATCAGACTTGCGAAAATTTTGATGATTTCTCAGCCATTTCTTAACTTCAAACTCCCATATCTAGCGAACGGATTGACCAACTCGAGAAATTCCTGTTGCATCTGAAAGTAGAAACTCGCCCGATTACAATCGTGTATGTACTTTTCCCCTAGGCTATTCCAGTTATTGGTTTCGAGTATCAGACTTGCGAAACTTTTGATGGTTTCTCAACCATTCCTTAACTACAAACTCCCGTATCTCGCGAACGGATTGACGAACTCGAGAAATTCCTGCTTCATCTGAAAGTAGAAACTCGCCCGGTTACAATGGTGTGTGTACTTTTCCTCTAGGCTATTCCAGTTATTGGTTTCGAGTATTAGACTTGCCAAAATTTTGATGGTTTCTCAACCATCTCTTAACTCCAAACTCCGATATTTCGCGAACGGATTGACGAATACGAAAAATTTCTGCTGCATCTGAAAGTAGAAACCCTCCCGACTCCAACAGTATGTGTATTTTTCCCCTAGGCCATTGTAGTTATTGGTTTCGAGTATCAGACTTGCGAAAATTTTGATGATTTCTCAGCCATTTCTTAACTTCAAACTCCCATATCTAGCGAACGGATTGACCAACTCGAGAAATTCCTGTTGCATCTGAAAGTAGAAACTCGCCCGATTATAATGGTGGGTGTACTTTTCCCCTAGGCCATTCCAGTTAACGGTTTCGAGTATCAGAATTGCGAAAATTTTGATGGTTTCTCAACCATCTCTTAAATCCAAACTCCGATATTTCGCGAACGGATTGAAGAATCCGAAAAATTTCTGTTGCATCTGAAAGTCGCAACTCTCCCGATTACAACGGTATGTGTATTTTTCCCCTAGGCCATTCTAGTTATTCGTTTCGAGTATCAGACTTGCGAAAATTTTGATGGTTTCTCAGCCATTCCTTAACTTCAAACTCCCATATCTCGCGAACGGATTGACGAATCCGAAATATTTCTGCTGTATCTGAAAGTAGAAGCTCTCCCGAATACAACGGTATGTGTATTTTTCCCCCCGGCCATTGTAGTTATTGGTTTCGAGTATCAGACTTGCGAAAATTTTGATGGTTTCTCAACCATTCCTTAACTACAAACTCCCGTATCTCGCGAACGGGTTGACGAACTCGAGAAATTCCTGTTGCATCTGAAAGTAGAAACTCGCCCGATTACAATAGTGTGTGTACTTTTCCCCTAGGCTATTCCAGTTATTGGTTTCGAGTATCAGACTTGCGAAAATTTTGATGATTTCTCAACCATTCCTCAACTACAAACTCCCGTATCTCGCGAACGGATTGACGAACTCGAGAAATTCCTGCTGCATCTGAAAGTAGAAACTCGCCCGGTTACAATGGAGTGTGTACTTTTCCCCTAGGCTATTCCAGTTATCGGTTTCGAGTATCAGACTTGCGAAAATTTTGATGGTTTCTCAACCATTCCTTAACTTCAAACTCCCATATCTCGCGAGTGGATTGACGAACTCGACAAATTTCTGCTGCATCTGAAAGTAGAAACTCTCCCGATTACAACGGTATGTGTATTTTTCCCCTACGCTATTCCAGTTATTGGTTTCGAGCATCAGACTTGCGAAAATTTTGGTGGTTTCTCAACCATCTCTTAACTCCAAACTCCGATATCTCGCGAACGGATTGACGAACTCGACAAATTCCTGTTGCATCTGAAAGCAGAAACTCGCCCGATTACAATGGTGTGTGTACTTTTCCCCTTGGCTATTCCAGTTATTGGTTTCGAGTACCAGACTTGCGAAAATTTTGATGGTTTCTCAACCATTCCTTAACTTCAAGCTCCCATATCTCACGAACGGATTGACGAACTCGACAAATTCCAGTTGCATCTGAAAGTAGAAACTCGCCCGATTACAAGGGTGTGTGTACTTTTCCCCTAGGCCGTTCCAGTTAACGGTTTCGAGTATCAGACTTGCGAAAATTTTGATGGTTTCGCAACCATTCCTTAACTTCAAACTCCCATATCTCGCTAACAGATTGACGAACTCGAGAAATTCTTGCTGCATCTGAAAGTAGAAACTCGCCCGATTACAATGGTGTGTGTACTTTTCCCCCAGGCTATTCCAGTTATTGGTTTCGAGTATCAGACTTGCGAAAACTTTGATGGTTTCTCAACCAATTCTTAATTCCAAACTCCCATATCTCGCGAACGGATTGACGAACTCGAGAAATTCCTGTTGCATCTGAAAGCAGAAACTCGCCCGATCACAACGGTACGTGTATTTTTGCCCTAGGCCTTTGTAATTATTGGTTTCGAGTATCAGACTTGCGAAAATTTTGATGCTTTCTCAACCATTCCTTAACTTCAAAATCCCATATCTCGCGAAAGGATTGACGAACTCGAGAAATTCCTGTTGCATTTGAAAGCAGAAACTCGCCCGATTACAACGGTATGCGTATTTTTCCACTAGGCCTTTGTAATTATTGGTTTCGAGTATCAGACTTGCGAAAATTTTGATGGTTTCTCAACCATTCCTTAACTTCAAAATCCCATATCTCGCGAACGGATTGACGAACTCGAGAAATTCCTGTTGCATCTGAAAGCAGAAACTCGCCCGATTACAACGGTACGTGTATTTTTGCCCTAGGCCATAGTAGTTATTGGTTTCGAGTATCAGACTTGCGAAAATTTTGATGGTTTCTCAACCATTCCTTAACTTCAAACTCCCATATCTCGCGAACGGATTGATGAACTCGAGAAATTCCTGTTGTATCTGAAAGTAGAAACTCGCCCGATTGCCCAAGGTGTGTGTACTTTTCCCCTAGACCATTCCAGTTATTGGTTTCGATTATCAGACTTGCGAAAATTTTGATGGTTTCGCAACCATTCCTTAAATTCAAACTCCCATATCTCGCGAACGGATTGACGAACTCGAGAAATTCCTGTTGCATCTGAAAGCAGAAACTCGCCCGATTACAACGGCACGTGTATTTTTGCCCTAGGCCATAGTAGTTATTGGTTTCGAGTATCAGACTTGCGAAAATTTTGATGGTTTCTCAACCATTCCTTAACTTCAAACTCCCATATCTCGCGAACGGATTGACGAACTCGAGAAATTCCTGTTGTATCTGAAAGTAGAAACTCGCCCGATTGCCCAAGGTGTGTGTACTTTTCCCCTAGGTCTTTGTAGTTATTGGTTTCGAGTATCAGATTTGTGAAAATTTTGGTGGTTTCTCAACCATTCCTTAACTTCAAACTCCCATATCTCGCGAACGTATTGACGAACTCGAGAAATTCCTGTTGCATCTGAAAGCAGATGCTGGCCCGATTGCAACGGTATGTGTACTTTTCCCCTAGGCCATTTCAGTTATTGGTTTCGAATATCAGACTTGCGAAAATTTTGATGGTTTCTCAACCATTCCTTAATTTCAAACTCCCATATCTCGCGAACGGATTGACGAACTCGAGAAATTCCTGCTTCATCTGAAAGTAGAAACTCGCCCGGTTACAATGGTGTGTGTACTTTTCCCCTAGGCTATTCCAGTTATTGGTTTCGAGTATTAGACTTGCCAAAATTTTGATGGTTTCTTAACCATCTCTTAACTCCAAACTCCGATATTTCGCGAACGGATTGACGAATACGAAAATTTCTGCTGCATCTGAAAGTAGAAACCCTCCCGACTCCAACAGTATGTGTATTTTTCCCCTAGGCCATTGTAGTTATTGGTTTCGAGTATCAGACTTGCGAAAATTTTGATGGTTTCTCAACCATTCCTTAACTACAAACTCCCGTATCTCGCGAACGGATTGACGAACTCGAGAAATTCCTGTTGCATCTGAAAGTAGAAACTCGCCCGATTACAATGGTGTGTGTACTTTTCCCCTAGGCTATTCCAGTTATTGGTTTCGAGTATCAGACTTGCGAAAATTTTGATGGTTTCTCAACCATTCCTTAACTACAAACTCCCGTATCTCGCTAACGGATTGACGAACTCGAGAAATTCCTGCTTCATCTGAAAGTAGAAACTCGCCCGGTTACAATGGTGTGTGTACTTTTCCCCTAGGCTATTCCAGTTATTGGTTTCGAGTATTAGACTTGCCAAAATTTTGATGGTTTCTCAACCATCTCTTAAATCCAAACTCCGATATTTCGCGAACGGATTGAAGAATCCGAAAAATTTCTGTTGCATCTGAAAGTCGAAACTCTCCCGATTACAACGGTATGTGTATTTTTCCCCTAGGCCATTCTAGTTATTCGTTTCGAGTATCAGACTTGCGAAAATTTTGATGGTTTCTCAGCCATTCCTTAAATTCAAACTCCCATATCTCGCGAACGGATTGACGAATCCGAAATATTTCTGCTGTATCTGAAAGTAGAAGCTCTCCCGAATACAACGGTATGTGTATTTTTCCCCCCGGCCATTGTAGTTATTGGTTTCGAGTATCAGACTTGCGAAAATTTTGATGGTTTCTCAACCAATCCTTAACTACAAACTCCCGTATCTCGCGAACGGGTTGACGAACTCGAGAAATTCCTGTTGCATCTGAAAGTAGAAACTCGCCCGATTACAATAGTGTGTGTACTTTTCCCCTAGGCTATTCCAGTTATTGGTTTCGAGTATCAGACTTGCGAAAATTTTGATGGTTTCTCAACCATTCCTCAACTACAAACTCCCGTATCTCGCGAACGGATTGACGAACTCGAGAAATTCCTGCTGCATCTGAAAGTAGAAACTCGCCCGGTTACAATGGAGTGTGTACTTTTCCCCTAGGCTATTCCAGTTATCGGTTTCGAGTATCAGACTTGCGAAAATTTTGATGGTTTCTCAACCATTCCTTAACTTCAAACTCCCATATCTCGCGAATGGATTGACGAACTCGACAAATTTCTGCTGCATCTGAAAGTAGAAACTCTCCCGATTACAACGGTATGTGTATTTTTCCCCTACGCTATTCCAGTTATTGGTTTCGAGCATCAGACTTGCGAAAATTTTGGTGGTTTCTCAACCATCTCTTAACTCCAAACTCCGATATCTCGCGAACGGATTGACGAACTCGACAAATTCCTGTTGCATCTGAAAGCAGAAACTCGCCCGATTACAATGGTGTGTGTACTTTTCCCCTTGGCTATTCCAGTTATTGGTTTCGAGCAGCAGACTTGCGAAAATCTTGATGGTTTCAGAACCACTCCTTAACTTCAAACTCTCATATCTCGCGAACGGATTGACGAACTCGCGAAGTTCCTGTTGCATCTGAAAGTAGAAACTAGCCCGATTATAATGGTGGGTGTACTTTTCCCCTAGGCCATTCCAGTTAATGGTTTCGAGTATCAGACTTGCAAAAATTTTGATGGATTCTCAACCATCTCTTATCTCCAAACACCGATATCTCGCGAACGGATAGACGAACTCGACAAATTCCTGTTGCATCTGAAAGTAGAAACTCGCCCGATTACAATGGTGTATGTACTTTTCCCCTAGGCCATTGTATGTTATTGGTTTCGAGTGTCAGACTTGCGACAATTTTGATGGTTTCTCAACCATTCCTTAACTTCAAAATCCCATATCTCCCGAACGGATTGACGAACTCGAGAAATTCCTGTTGCATCTGAAAGCAGGAACTAGCCCGATTACAACGTTATGTGTACTTTTCCCCTAGGCTATTCGAGTTATTGGTTTCGAGTACCAGACTTGCGAAAATTTTGATGGTTTCTCAACCATTCCTTAACTTCAAGCTCCCATATCTCGCGAACGGATTGACGAACTCGAGAAGTTCCTGTTGCATCTGAAAGTAGAAACTCGCCCGATTACAATGGTGTGTGTACTTTTCCCCCAGGCTATTCCAGTTATTGGTTTCGAGTATCAGACTTGCGAAAACTTTGATGGTTTCTCAACCAATTCTTAATTCCAAACTCCCATATCTTGCGAACGGATTGACGAACTCGAGAAATTCCTGTTGCATCTGAAAGCAGAAACTCGCCCGATCACAACGGTACGTGTATTTTTGCCCTAGGCCTTTGTAATTATTGGTTTCGAGTATCAGACTTGCGAAAATTTTGATGGTTTCTCAACCATTCCTTAATTTCAAAATCCCATATCTCGCGAACGGATTGACGAACTCGAGAAATTCCTGTTGCATCTGAAAGCAGAAACTCGCCCGATTACAACGGCACGTGTATTTTTGCCCTAGGCCATAGTAGTTATTGGTTTCGAGTATCAGACTTGCGAAAATTTTGATGGTTTCTCAACCATTCCTTAACTTCAAACTCCCATATCTCGCGAACGGATTGACGAACTCGAGAAATTCCTGTTGTATCTGAAAGTAGAAACTCGCCCGATTGCCCAAGGTGTGTGTACTTTTCCCCTAGGCCATTCCAGTTATTGGTTTCGATTATCAGACTTGCGAAAATTTTGATGGTTTCTCAACCATCTCTTAACTCCAAACTCCGATATTTCGCGAACGGATTGACGAATCTGAAAAATTTCTGTTGCATCTGAAAGTAGAAACTCGCCCGATTACAATGGTTTGTGTACTTTTCCCCTAGGCCATTCCAGTTATTCGTTTCTAGCATCAGAATTGCGAAAATTTTGATGGTTTCTCAACCATTCCTCAACTTCAAACTCGCATATCTCGCGAACGGATTGACGAACTCGAGAAATTCCTGTTGCATCTGAAAGAAGAAACACGCCCGATTACAATGGTGTGTGTACTTTTCCCCTAGGTCTTTGTAGTTATTGGTTTCGAGTATCAGATTTGTGAAAATTTTGGTGGTTTCTCAACCATTCCTTAACTTCAAACTCCCATATCTCGCGAACGTATTGACGAACTCGAGAAATTCCTGTTGCATCTGAAAGCAGATGCTGGCCCGATTGCAACGGTATGTGTACTTTTCCCCTAGGCCATTTCAGTTATTGGTTTCGAATATCAGACTTGCGAAAATTTTGATGGTTTCTCAACCATTCCTTAATTTCAAACTCCCATATCTCGCGAACGGATTGACGAACTCGAGAAATTCCTGCTTCATCTGAAAGTAGAAACTCGCCCGGTTACAATGGTGTGTGTACTTTTCCCCTAGGCTATTCCAGTTATTGGTTTCGAGTATTACACTTGCCAAAATTTTGATGGTTTCTTAACCATCTCTTAACTCCAAACTCCGATATTTCGCGAACGGATTGACGAATACGAAAAATTTCTGCTGCATCTGAAAGTAGAAACCCTCCCGACTCCAACAGTATGTGTATTTTTCCCCTAGGCCATTGTAGTTATTGGTTTCGAGTATCAGACTTGCGAAAATTTTGATGGTTTCTCAACCATTCCTTAACTACAAACTCCCGTATCTCGCGAACGGATTGACGAACTCGAGAAATGCCTGTTGCATCTGAAAGTAGAAACTCGCCCGATTACAATGGTGTGTGTACTTTTCCCCTAGGCTATTCCAGTTATTGGTTTCGAGTATCAGACTTGCGAAAATTTTGATGGTTTCTCAACCATTCCTTAACTACAAACTCCCGTATCTCGCTAACGGATTGACGAACTCGAGAAATTCCTGCTTCATCTGAAAGTAGAAACTCGCCCGGTTACAATGGTGTGTGTACTTTTCCCCTAGGCTATTCCAGTTATTGGTTTCGAGTATTAGACTTGCCAAAATTTTGATGGTTTCTCAACCATCTCTTAACTCCAAACTCCGATATTTCGCGAACGGATTGACGAATACGAAAAATTTCTGCTGCATCTGAAAGTAGAAACCCTCCCGACTCCAACAGTATGTGTATTTTTCCCCTAGGCCATTGTAGTTATTGGTTTCGAGTATCAGACTTGCGAAAATTTTGATGATTTCTCAGCCATTTCTTAACTTCAAACTCCCATATCTCGCGAACGGATTGACGGACTCGAGAAATTCCTGTTGCATCTGAAAGTAGAAACTCGCCCGATTATAATGGTGGGTGTACTTTTCCCCTAGGCCATTCCAGTTAACGGTTTCGAGTATCAGACTTGCGAAAATTTTGATGGTTTCTCAACCATCTCTTAAATCCAAACTCCGATATTTCGCGAACGGATTGAAGAATCCGAAAAATTTCTGTTGCATCTGAAAGTCGAAACTCTCCCGATTACAACGGTATGTGTATTTTTCCCCTAGGCCATTCTAGTTATTCGTTTCGAGTATCAGACTTGCGAAAATTTTGATGGTTTCTCAGCCATTCCTTAAATTCAAACTCCCATATCTCGCGAACGGATTGACGAATCCGAAATATTTCTGCTGTATCTGAAAGTAGAAGCTCTCCCGAATACAACGGTATGTGTATTTTTCCCCCCGGCCATTGTAGTTATTGGTTTCGAGTATCAGACTTGCGAAAATTTTGATGGTTTCTCAACCAATCCTTAACTACAAACTCCCGTATCTCGCGAACGGGTTGACGAACTCGAGAAATTCCTGTTGCATCTGAAAGTAGAAACTCGCCCGATTACAATAGTGTGTGTACTTTTCCCCTAGGCTATTCCAGTTATTGGTTTCGAGTATCAGACTTGCGAAAATTTTGATGGTTTCTCAACCATTCCTCAACTACAAACTCCCGTATCTCGCGAACGGATTGACGAACTCGAGAAATTCCTGCTGCATCTGAAAGTAGAAACTCGCCCGGTTACAATGAAGTGTGTACTTTTCCCCTAGGCTATTCCAGTTATCGGTTTCGAGTATCAGACTTGCGAAAATTTTGGTGGTTTCTCAACCATTCCTTAACTTCAAACTCCCATATCTCGCGAATGGATTGACGAACTCGACAAATTTCTGCTGCATCTGAAAGTAGAAACTCTCCCGATTACAACGGTATGTGTATTTTTCCCCTACGCTATTCCAGTTATTGGTTTCGAGCATCAGACTTGCGAAAATTTTGGTGGTTTCTCAACCATCTCTTAACTCCAAACTCCGATATCTCGCGAACGGATTGACGAACTCGACAAATTCCTGTTGCATCTGAAAGCAGAAACTCGCCCGATTACAATGGTGTGTGTACTTTTCCCCTTGGCTATTCCAGTTATTGGTTTCGAGCAGCAGACTTGCGAAAATCTTGATGGTTTCAGAACCACTCCTTAACTTCAAACTCTCATATCTCGCGAACGGATTGACGAACTCGAGAAATTCCTGTTGCATCTGAAAGTAGAAACTAGCCCGATTATAATGGTGGGTGTACTTTTCCCCTAGGCCATTCCAGTTAATGGTTTCGAGTATCAGACTTGCGAAAATTTTGATGGATTCTCAACCATCTCTTATCTCCAAACACCGATATCTCGCGAACGGATAGACGAACTCGACAAATTCCTGTTGCATCTGAAAGTAGAAACTCGCCCGATTACAATGGTGTATGTACTTTTCCCCTAGGCCATTGTATGTTATTGGTTTCGAGTGTCAGACTTGCGACAATTTTGATGGTTTCTCAACCATTCCTTAACTTCAAAATCCCATATCTCCCGAACGGATTGACGAACTCGAGAAATTCCTGTTGCATCTGAAAGTAGGAACTAGCCCGATTACAACGTTATGTGTACTTTTCCCCTAGGCTATTCGAGTTATTGGTTTCGAGTACCAGACTTGCGAAAATTTTGATGGTTTCTCAACCATTCCTTAACTTCAAGCTCCCATATCTCACGAACGGATTGACGAACTCGACAAATTCCTGTTGCATCTGAAAGTAGAAACTCGCCCGATTACAAGGGTGTGTGTACTTTTCCCCTAGGCCGTTCCAGTTAACGGTTTCGAGTATCAGACTTGCGAAAATTTTGATGGTTTCGCAACCATTCCTTAACTTCAAACTCCCATATCTCGCTAACAGATTGACGAACTCGAGAAATTCTTGCTGCATCTGAAAGTAGAAACTCTCCCGATTACAACGGTATGTGTATTTTTCCCCTACGCTATTCCAGTTATTGGTTTCGAGCATCAGACTTGCGAAAATTTTGGTGGTTTCTCAACCATCTCTTAACTCCAAACTCCGATATCTCGCGAACGGATTGACGAACTCGACAAATTCCTGTTGCATCTGAAAGCAGAAACTCGCCCGATTACAATGGTGTGTGTACTTTTCCCCTTGGCTATTCCAGTTATTGGTTTCGAGCAGCAGACTTGCGAAAATCTTGATGGTTTCAGAACCACTCCTTAACTTCAAACTCTCATATCTCACGAACGGATTGACGAACTCGAGAAATTCCTGTTGCATCTGAAAGTAGAAACTAGCCCGATTATAATGGTGGGTGTACTTTTCCCCTAGGCCATTCCAGTTAATGGTTTCGAGTATCAGACTTGCGAAAATTTTGATGGATTCTCAACCATCTCTTATCTCCAAACACCGATATCTCGCGAACGGATAGACGAACTCGACAAATTCCTGTTGCATCTGAAAGTAGAAACTCGCCCGATTACAATGGTGTATGTACTTTTCCCCTAGGCCATTGTATGTTATTGGTTTCGAGTGTCAGACTTGCGACAATTTTGATGGTTTCTCAACCATTCCTTAACTTCAAAATCCCATATCTCCCGAACGGATTGACGAACTCGAGAAATTCCTGTTGCATCTGAAAGTAGGAACTAGCCCGATTACAACGTTATGTGTACTTTTCCCCTAGGCTATTCGAGTTATTGGTTTCGAGTACCAGACTTGCGAAAATTTTGATGGTTTCTCAACCATTCCTTAACTTCAAGCTCCCATATCTCACGAACGGATTGACGAACTCGACAAATTCCTGTTGCATCTGAAAGTAGAAACTCGCCCGATTACAAGGGTGTGTGTACTTTTCCCCTAGGCCGTTCCAGTTAACGGTTTCGAGTATAAGACTTGCGAAAATTTTGATGGATTCGCAACCATTCCTTAACTTCAAACTCCCATATCTCGCTAACAGATTGACGAACTCGAGAAATTCTTGCTGCATCTGAAATTAGAAACGCGCCCGATTACAATGGTGTGTGTACTTTTCCCCTAGGCCGTTCCAGTTAATGGTTTCGAGTGTCAGACTTGCGAAAATTTTGATGGTTTCTCAACCATTCCTTAACTTCAAACTCCCGTATCTCGCGAACGGATTGACGAACTCGAGAAGTTCCTGCTGCATCTGAAAGTAGAAACTCGCCCGATTACAATGGTGTGTGTACTTTTCCCCCAGGCTATTCCAGTTATTGGTTTCGAGTATCAGACTTGCGAAAACTTTGATTGTTTCTCAACCAATTCTTAATTCCAAACTCCCATATCTCGCGAACGGATTGACGAACTCGAGAAATTCCTGTTGCATCTGAAAGCAGAAACTCGCCCGATCACAACGGTACGTGTATTTTTGCCCTAGGCCTTTGTAATTATTGGTTTCGAGTATCAGACTTGCGAAAATTTTGATGGTTTCTCAACCATTCCTTAACTTCAAAATCCCATATCTCGCGAAAGGATTGACGAACTCGAGAAATTCCTGTTGCATTTGAAAGCAGAAACTCGCCCGATTACAACGGTATGCGTATTTTTCCACTAGGCCTTTGTAATTATTGGTTTCGAGTATCAGACTTGCGAAAATTTTGATGGTTTCTCAACCATTCCTTAACTTCAAAATCCCATATCTCGCGAACGGATTGACGAACTCGAGAAATTCCTGTTGCATCTGAAAGCAGAAACTCGCCCGATTACAACGGTACGTGTATTTTTGCCCTAGGCCATAGTAGTTATTGGTTTCGAGTATCAGACTTGCGAAAATTTTGATGGTTTCTCAACCATTCCTTAACTTCAAACTCCCATATCTCGCGAACGGATTGACGAACTCGAGAAATTCCTGTTGTATCTGAAAGTAGAAACTCGCCCGATTGCCCAAGGTGTGTGTACTTTTCCCCTAGGCCATTCCAGTTATTGGTTTCGATTATCAGACTTGCGAAAATTTTGATGGTTTCTCAACCATCTCTTAACTCCAAACTCCGATATTTCGCGAACGGATTGACGAATCTGAAAAATTTCTGTTGCATCTGAAAGTAGAAACTCGCCCGATTACAATGGTTTGTGTACTTTTCCCCTAGGCCATTCCAGTTATTCGTTTCTAGCATCAGAATTGCGAAAATTTTGATGGTTTCTCAACCATTCCTCAACTTCAAACTCGCATATCTCGCGAACGGATTGACGAACTCGAGAAATTCCTGTTGCATCTGAAAGTAGAAACACGCCCGATTACAATGGTGTGTGTACTTTTCCCCTAGGTCTTTGTAGTTATTGGTTTCGAGTATCAGATTTGTGAAAATTTTGGTGGTTTCTCAACCATTCCTTAACTTCAAACTCCCATATCTCGCGAACGTATTGACGAACTCGAGAAATTCCTGTTGCATCTGAAAGCAGATGCTGGCCCGATTACAATGGTGTGTGTACTTTTCCCCTAGGCCATTCCTGTTATTCGTTTCTAGCATCAGAGTTGCGAAAATTTTGATGGTTTCTCAACCATTCCTTAATTTCAAAATTCCATATCTCGCGAACGGATTGACGAACTCGAGAATTTCCTGTTGCATCTGGAAGCAGAAACTCGCCCGATTACAACGTTACGCGTATTATTGCCATACGCCATAGTAGTTATTGGTTTGGAGTATCAGACTTGCGAAAATTTTGATGGTTTCTCAACCATTCCTTAACTTCAAACTCCCAAATCTCGCGAACGGATTGACGAACTCGAGAAATTCCTGTTGCATCTGAAAGCAGATGCTCGCCCGATTACAACGGTATGTGTACTTTTCCCCTAGGCCTTTCCAGTTATTGGTTTCGAATATCAGACTTGCGAAAATTTTGATGGTTTCTCAATTATTCCTTAATTTCACACTCCCATATCTCGCGAACGGATTGACGATCTCGAGAAGTTCCTGTCGCATCTGAAAGTAGCAACGCACCCGATTACAACGGAATGTGTATTTTTCCCCTAGGCCATTGTAGTTATTGGTTTCGTGTATCAGACTTGCGAAAATTTTGATGGTTTCTCAACCATTCCTTAACTTCAAACTCCCAAATCTCGCGAACGGATTGACGAACTCGAGAAATTCCTGTTGCATCTGAAAGTAGAAACTCGCCCGATTACAATGGTGTATGTACTTTTCACCTAGGCCATTCCAGTTATTCGTTTCTAGCATCAGAATTGCGAAAATTTTGATGGTTTCTCAACCATGTCTTAACTCCAAACTCCGATATTTCGCGAATGGATTGACGAATCCGAAAAATTCCTGTTGCATATGAAAGTAGAAACTCGCCCGATTACAATGGTGTGTGTACTTTTCCCCTAGGACATTCCAGTTATTCGTTTCTAGCATCAGAATTGCGAAAATTTTGATGGTTTCTCAACCTTCTCTTAACTCCAAACTCCGATATTTCGCGAAAGGATTGACGAATCCGAAAAATTTCCTTCGCATCTGAAAGTAGAAACTCGCCCGATTACAATGGTGTGCGTACTTTTCCGCTAGGCCACTCCTGTTATTGGTTTCGAGTATCAGACCAGCGAAAATTTTGATGGTTTCTCGTCCATTCCTTAATTTCAAACTCCCTTATCTCGCGAACGGATTGACGAACTCGAGAAATTCCTATTGCATCTGAAAGTAGAAACTCGCCCGATTACAATGGTGTGTGTACTTTTCCCCTAGGCCATTCCAGTTATGCGTTTCTAGCATCAGACTTGCGAAAATTATGGTGGTTTCTTAACCATTTCTTAACTTCAAACTCCCATATCTCGCGTACGGATTGACGATCTCGAGAAGTTCCTGTCGCATCTGAAAGTAGCAACGCGCCCGATTACAACGGTATGTGTATTTTTCCCCTAGGCAATTGTAGTTATTGGTTTCGTGTATCAGACTTGCGAAAATTTTGATGGTTTTTCAACCATACCACAACTTCGAACTCCCATGTCTCGCGAACGGATTGACGAACTCGAGAAATTCCTGCTGCGCCTGAAAGTAGAAACTCGCCCGATTTCAATGGTGTGTGTACTTTTCCCCTAGGTCATTCCAGTTATTGGTTTCGAATATCAGAGTTGCGAAAACTTTGATGGTTTCTCAACCATTCCTTCACTTCAAACACCCATATCTCGCGAACGGATTGACGAACTCGAGAAATTCCTGTTGCATCTGACAGAAGAAACTCGCCCGATTACAACGGTATGTGTATTTTTACCCTAGGCCATAGTAGTTATTGGTTTCGAGTATCAGACATGCGAAAATTTTGATGGTTCCTCAACCATTCCCTAATTTCAAACTCCCATATCTCGCGAAAGGATTGACGAACTCGAAAAATTCCTGTTGCATCTGACAGAAGAAACTCGCCCGATTACAACGGTATGTGTATTTTTACCCTAGGCCATAGTAGTTATTGGTTTCGAGTATCAGACTTGCGAAAATTTTGATGGTTCCTCAACCATTCCTTAACTTCAAACTCCCATATCTCGCGAACGTATTGACGAACTCGAGAAATTCCTGTTGCATCTGAAAGCAGATGCTGGCCCGATTGCAACGGTATGTGTACTTTTCCCCTAGGCCATTTCAGTTATTGGTTTCGAATATCAGACTTGCGAAAATTTTGATGGTTTCTCAACCATCTCTTACATCCAAACTCCGATATTTCGCGAAAGGATTGAAGAATCCGAAAAATTTCTGTTGCGTCTGAAAGAGGAAACTCTTCCGATTACAATGGTGTATGTACTTTTCACCTAGGCCATTCCAGTTATTCGTTTCTAGCATCAGAATTGCGAAAATTTTGATGGTTTCTCAACCATGTCTTAACTCCAAACTCCGATATTTCGCGAACGGATTGACGAATCCGAAAAATTCCTGTTGCATCCGAAAGTAGAAACTCGCCCGATTACAATGGTGTGTGTACTTTTCCCCTAGGCCATTCCAGTTATTCGTTTCTAGCATCAGAATTGCGAAAATTTTGATGGTTTCTCAACCTTCTCTTAACTCCAAACTCCGATATTTCGCGAAAGGATTGACGAATCCGAAAAATTTCCTTCGCATCTGAAAGTAGAAACTCGCCCGATTACAATGGTGTGCGTACTTTTCCGCTAGGCCACTCCGGTTATTGGTTTCGAGTATCAGACCAGCGAAAATTTTGATGGTTTCTCGACCATTCCTTAATTTCAAACTCCCTTATCTCGCGAACGGATTGACGAACTCGAGAAATTCCTATTGCATCTGAAAGTAGAAACTCGCCCGATTACAATGGTGTGTGTACTTTTCCCCTAGGCCATTCCAGTTATTGGTTTCGAGTATCAGACCAGCGAAAATTTTGATGGTTTCTCAACCATTCCTTCACTTCAAACACCCATATCTCGCGAACGGATATACGTACTCGAGAAATTCCTGTTGCATCTGAAAGTAGATACTCGCCCGATTACAACGGTATGTGTATTTTTGCCCTAGGCCATTGTAGTTATTGGTTTCGAGTATCAGACTTGCGAAAATTATGATGGTTTCTCAACCATTCCCTTACATCAAACTCCCATATCTCGCGAACAGATTGACGAACTCGAGAAATTCCTGTTGCATCTGACAGAAGAAACTCACCCGATTACAACGGTATGTGTATTTTTACCCTAGGCCATAGTAGTTATTGGTTTCGAGTATCAGACTTGCGAAAATTTTGATGGTTCCTCAACCATTCCCTAATTTCAAACTCCCATATCTCGCGAAAGGATTGACGAACTCGAAAAATTCCTGTTGCATCTGAAAGTAGAAACTCGCCCGATTACAATGGTGTACGTACTTATCCCCTAGGCCATTCCAGTTATTCGTTTATAGCATCAGAATTGCGAAAATTTTGATGGTTTCTCAACCATATCTTAACTCCAAACTCCCATATCTCGCGAACGGATTGACGAACTCGAGAAATTCCTGTTGCATCTGAAAGCAGAAACTCGCCCGATTACAACGGTATGTGTATTTTTACCCTAGGCCATTGTAGTTATTGGTTTCGAGTATCAGACTTGCGAAAATTATGATGGTTTCTCAACCATTCCCTTACATCAAACTCCCATATCTCGCGAACGGATTGATGAACTCGAGAAATTCCTTTTGCATATGAAAGTAGAAACTCGACCGATTACAACGGTATGTGTATTTTTCCCAAAGGCCAAAGTAGTTATTGGTTTCGAGTATCAGACTTGCGAAAATTTTGATGGTTTCTCAACCATTCCTCAAATTCAGACTACCATATCTCGCGAACGCATTGACGAATACGAGAATTTCCTGTTGCATCTGAAAGTAGAAACTCACCCGATTACATTGGTGTGTGTACTTTTCCCTAGGCCATTCCAGTTGTTCGTTTCTAGCATCAGAATTGCGAAAATTTTTATGGTTTCTCAACCATCTCTTAACTCCAAACTCCGATATTTCGCGAACGGATTGACGAATCCGAAAAATTTCTGTTGCATCTGAAAGTAGATACTCTCCCGATTACAACGGTATGTGTATTTTTCCCCTAGGCCATAGTTGTTATTGGTTTCGAGTATCAGACTTGCGTAAATTTTGATGGTTCCTCAACCATTCCTTAATTTCAAACTCCCATATCTCGCGAACGGATTGACGAACTCGAGAAATTCCTGTTGCATGTGAAAGTAGAATCTCGCCCCATTACAACGGTATGTGTATTTTTCCCCTAGGCCATAGTTGTTATTGGTTTCGAGTATCAGACTTGCGTAAATTTTGATGGTTCCTCAACCATTCCTTAATTTCAAACTCCCATATCTCGCGAACGGATTGACGAATCCGAAAAATTTCTGTTGCATCTGAAAGTAGAAACTCTCTCGATTACAACGGTATGTGTATTTTTCCCCTAGGCCATAGTTGTTATTGGTTTCGAGTATCAGACTTGCGAAAATTTTGATGGTTTCTCAAGCATTCCTTAACTTCAAACTCCCATATCTCGCGAACGGAGTGACGTACTCGAGAAATTCCTGTTGCATCTGAAAGCAGAAACTCGCCCGATTACAACGGTATGTGTATTTTTACCCTAGGCAATTATAGTTATTGGTTCCGAGTATCAGACTAGCGAAAATTTTGATGGTTTTTCAACCATTCCTTAACTTCAAACTCCCATATCTCGCGAACGGATTGACGAACTCGAGAAATTCCTGTCGCGTCTGAAAGTAGAGACTCGCCCGATTACAACGGTATGTGTATTTTTCCCCTAGGCCATTCCAGTTATTGGTTTCGAGTATCAGACTTGCGAAAATTTTGATGGTTTCTCAACCATTCCTTAACTTCAAACTCCCACATATCGCGAACGGATTGACGAACTCGAGAAATTCCTGTTGCATCTGAAAGTAGAAACTCGCCCGATTACAATGGTGTGTGTACTTTTCCCCTAGGCCATTGTAGTTATTCGTTTCTAGCATCAGAGTTACGAAAATTTTGATGGTTTCTCAACCATTCCTTAATTTCAAACTCCCATATCTCCTGAACCGATTGACGAACTTGAGAATTCCCTGTTGCATCTGAAAGCAGAAACTCGCCCGATTACAATGGTGTGTGAACTTTTCCCCTAGGCCATTCCAGTTATTGGTTTCGAGTATCAGACTTGCGAAAATTTTGATGGTTTCTCAACCATTCCTTAATTTCAAACTCCCATACCTCCTGAACCGAATGACGAACTCGAGAAATTCCTGTTGCATCTGAAAGTAGAAACACGCCCGATTATAATGGTGTATGTACTTTTCCCCTAGGCCATTCCAGTTATTAGTTTCGAGTATCAGACTTGCGAAAGTTTTGATGGTTTCTCAACCATTCCTTAATTTCCAACATCCATATCTCGGGAACGGAGTGACGTACTGGAGAAATTCCTGTTGCATGTGAATGTACAAACTCACATGATTACATTGGTGTTTGTATTTTTCACCTAGCCCATTGTAGTTATTGGTTTCGAGTATCAGACCAGCGAAAACTTTGATGGTTTCTCAACCATTCCTTAACATCAAACTCCCATATCTCGCGAACGGAGTGACGTACTCGAGAAATTCCTGTTGCATCTGAAAACAGAAACTCGCCCGATTACAACGGTATGTGTATTTTTCCCTAGGCCATTGTAGTTATTGGTTTCGAGTATCAGACTTACGAAAATTTTGTTGGTTTCTCAAGCATTCCTTAACTTCAAACTCCCGTATCTCGCGAACGGATTGACGGACTCGAGAAATTCCTGTTGCATCTGAAAGCAGAAACTCGCCCGATTACAATGGTGTGTGTACTTTTCCCCTAGGCCATTCCAGTTATGCGTTTCTAGCATCAGACTTGCGAAAATTATGATGGTTTTTTAACCATTCCTTAACTTCAAACTCCCATATCTCGCGAACGGATTGACGATCTCGAGAAGTTCCTGTCGCATCTGAAAGTAGCAACGCGCCCGATTACAACGGTATGTGTATTTTTCCCCTAGGCCATTGTAGTTATTGGTTTCGTGTATCAGACTTGCGAAAATTTTGATGGTTTTTCAACCATACCACAACTTCGAACTCCCAAGTCTCGCGGACGGATTGACGAACTCGAGAAATTCCTGTTGCGCCTGAAAGTAGAAACTCGCCCGATTTCAATGGTGTGTGTACTTTTCCCCTAGGCCATTCCAGTTATTGGTTTCGTATATCAGAGTTGCGAAAACTTTGATGGTTTCTCAACCATTCCTTAACTTCAAACTCCCATATCTCGCGAACGGATTGACGAACTCGAGAAATTCCTGTTGCATCTGAAAGTAGAAACTCGCCCGATTACAACGGTGTGTGTACTTTTCCCCTAGGCCATTTCTGTTATTCGTTTCTAGCATCAGAATTGCGAAAATTTTGATGGTTTCTCAACCATGTCTTAACTCCAAACTCCGATATTTCGCGAACGGATTGACGAATCCGAAAAATTCCTGTTGCATCTGAAAGTAGAAACTCGCCCGATTACAATGGTGTGTGTACTTTTCCCCTAGGCCACTCCAGTTATTGGTTTCGAGTATCAGACTTGCGAAAATTTTGATGGTTTCTCAACCATTCCTTAACTTCAAACTCCCATATCTCCTGAACCGATTGACGAACTCGAGAAATTCCTGTTGCATCTGAAAATAGAAACTCGCCCGATTACAATGGTGTATGTACTTTTCCCCTAGGCCATTCCAGATATTGGTTTCGAGTATCAGACTTGCGAAAGTTTTAATGGTTTCTCAACCATTCCTAATATTCAAACACCCATATCTCGCGAACGGAGTGACGTACTGGAAAAATTCCTGTTGCATGTCGAAGTACAAACTCGCCCGATTACAATGGTGTTTGTATTTTTCCCCTAGGCCATTGTAGTTATTGGTTTCGAGTTTCAGACTTGCGAAAATTTTGATGATTTCTCAAGCATTCCTTAACTTCAAACTCCCATATCTCGCGAACGGATTGACGAACTCGAGAAATTCCTGTTGCATGCGAAAGTACAAACTAGCGCGATTACATTGGTGTTTGAATTTTGCCCCTAGCTCATTGTAGTGATTGGTTTCGAGTATCAAACCAGCGAAAACTTTGATGGTTTCTCAACCATTCCTCAACTTCAAACTCCCATATCCCGCGAACGGATTGACGAACTCGAGAAATTCCTGTTGCATCTGAGAGTAGAAACTCGCCCGTTTACAACGGTGTTTGTATTTTTCCCCTAGCCCATTGTAGTTATTGGTTTCGAGTATCAGACCAGCGAAAACTTTGATGGTTTCTCAACCATTCCTCAACTTCAAACTCCCATATCTCGCGAACGAAGTGACGTACTCGAGAAATTCCTGTTGCATTTGAAAGCAGAAACTCGCTCGATTACAACGGTATGTGTATTTTTTCCCTAGGCCATTGTAGTTATTGGTTTCGAGTATGAGACTTGCCAAAATTTTGATGGTTTCTCAACCATTTCTTAATTTCGAACTCGCATATCTCGCGAACAGGTTGACGAACTCGAGAAATTCCTGTTGCATCTGAAAGCAGAAACTCGCCCGATTACAACGGTATGTGTCTTTTTGCCGTAGGCAATAGTAGTTATTGGTTTCGAGTATGAGACTTGCCAAAATTTTGATGGTTTCTCAACCATTTCTTAATTTCGAACTCGCATATCTCGCGAACAGGTTGACGAACTCGAGAAATTCCTGTTGCATCTGAAACTAGAAACTCTCCCGATTACAATGGTGTGTGCACTTTTCCCCTAGGCCATTCCTTTATTGGGTTCGAGTATCAGACTTGCGAAAATTTTGATTCTTTCTCAACCATTCCTTAACTTCAAACTCCCATATCTCGCGAACGGAGTGACGTACTCGAGAAATTCCTGTTGCATCTGAAAGTAGAAACCCGCCCGATTACAAAGGTGTGTGTATTTTTCCCCTAGGCCATTGTAGTTATTGGTTTCGTGTATCAGACTTGCGAAAATTTTGATGGTTTCTCAAGCATTCCTTAATTTTCAAACTCCCATATCTCGCGAACGGATTGACGAAGTCGAGAAATTCCTATTGCATCTGATAGCAGAAACTCGCCCGATTACAACGGTATGTGAATCTTTGCCCTAGGCCATTGTAGTTATTGGTTTCGAGTATCAGAATTGCGAAAATTTTGATGGTTTCTCAAGCATTCCTTAACTTCAAAGTCCTATATCTCGCGAACGGATTGACGAATTCGAGAAATTCCTGTTGTATCTGAAAGCAGAAACTCGCCCGATTACAACAGTCTGTGTACTTTTCCCCTAGGCCATTCCAGTTACTGGTTTCGAGTGTCAGACCAGCGAAAATTTTGATGGTTCCTCAAACATTCCTTAACTTCAAACACCCATATCTCGAGAACGGATTGACGAACTCGAGAAATTCCTGTTGCATCTGCAAGTAGAAACACGCCCGATTACAACGGTATGTGTATCTTTGCTCTAGGCCATTCCAGTTATTGGTTTCGAGTATCAGATTTGCGAAAATTTTCTTGGTTTCTCAACCATTCCTTAACTTCAAACTCCCATATCTCGCGAACGGATTTACGAACTCGAGAAATTTCTGTTGCATCTGAAAGCAGAAACTCGCCCGATCACAACGGTATGTGTATTTTTCCCCAAGGCCTTTGTAGTTATTGGTTTCGAGTATCAGACTTGCGAAAATTTTGATGGTTTCTCAAACATTCCTTAACTCCAAACTCCGATATTTCCCGAACGGATTGAGGAATCCGAAAAATTCCTGTTGCATCTGAAAGTAGAAACTCGCCCGACTACAGTGGTGTGTGTACTTTTCCCCTAGGCCATTCCTGTTATTGGTTTCGAGTATCAGATTTGCGAAAGTTTTGTTGGTTTCTCAACCATTCCTTAACTCCACACTCCGATATTTCGCGATCGGTTTGACGAATCCGAAAAATTTCTGTTGCATCTGAATGTAGAAACTCTCGGATTACAAGGGTATGTGTATTTTTCCCCTAGGCCATTCCAGTTATTGGTTTCGAGTATCAGACTTGCGAAAATTTTGATGGTTTCTCAACCATTCCTTAACTTCAAACTCCCATATCTCGCCAACGGATTGACGAACTCGAGAAATTCCTATTGCATCTGAAAGCAGAAACTCGCCCGATTACCACGGTATGTGTATTTTTGCCCTAGGCCATTGTAGTTATTGGTTTCGAGTATCAGACTTGCGAAAATTTTGATGGTCTCTCAACCATTCCTTAACTTCAAACTCCAATACCTCGCTAACGAGTTGACGAACTCGAGAAATCGCTGTTGCACCTGAAAGCAGAAACTCGCCCGATTACAATGGGTTGTGTATTTTTGCCCTAGGCCATAGTAGTTATTGGATTCGAGTAACAGACTTGCGAAAATTTTGATGGTTTCTCAACCATTCCCTACCTTCAAACTCCCATATCTCGCGAACGGAATGACGAACTCGAGAAATTCCTGTTTCCTCTGAATGCAGAAACTCGCCCAATTACAATGGTATGTGTATTTTTGCCATAGGCCATAGTAGTTTTTGGTTTCGAGTATCAGACTTGCGAAAATTTTGATGGTTTCTCAACCATTCCTTAGCTTCAAACACCCATACCTCGCGAACGAGTTGACGAACTCGAGAAATCGATGTTGCACCTGAAAGCAGAGACTCGCCCGATTACAATGGTATGTGTATTTTTGCCCTAGGCCATAGTAGTTATTTGTTTCGAGTATCAGACTTGCGAAAATTTTGGTGGTTCCTCAACCACTGCTTAACTTCAAACACCCATATCTCGCGATCGGATTGACGAACTCGCGAAGTTCCTGTTGAATCTGAAAGTAGAAACTCGCCCGATTACAATGGTATGTTTACTTTTGCCCTAGGCCATAGTAGTTATTGGTTTCGAGTATCAGACTTGCGAAGATTTTGATGGTTTCTCAACCATTCCTTAACTTCAAACTCCCATATCTCGGAACGGAATGACGAACTCGAGAAATTCCTGTTGCCTCTGAATGCAGAAACTCGCCCGATTACAATGGTATGTGTACTTTTGCCCTAGGGCATAGTAGTTATTGGTTTCGAGTAACAGACTTGCGAAAATTTTGATGGTCTCTCAAACATTCCTTAACTTCAAACTCCCATACCTCGCGAACGAGTTGACGAACTCGAGAAATCGCTGTTGCACCTGAAAGCAGAAACTCGCCCGATTACAATGGTATGTGTACTTTTGCCCTAGGGCATAGAAGTTATTGGTTTCGAGTATCAGACTTGCGAATATTTTGATGGTCTCTCAACCATTCCTTACCTTCAAACTCCCATATCTCGCGAACGGATTGACGAACTCGAGAAATTCCTGTTGCATATGAAAGCAGAAACTCGCCCGATTACAATGCTGTGTGTACTTTTCCCCAAGGCCATTCCAGTTACTGGTTTCGAGTATCAGACTTGCGAAAATTTTGGTGGTTTCTCAACCATTCCGTAACTTCAAACTCCCATATCTCGCGAACGGATTGACGAACTCGCGAAGTTCCTGTTGCATATGAAAGTAGAATCTCGCCCGATTACAATGCTGTGTGTACTTTTCCTCTAGGCCATTCCAGTTACTGGATTCGAGTATCCAACTTGCGAAAATTTTGATGGTTTCTCAACCATTCCTTAACTTCAAACTCCCATATCTCGCGAACGGATTGACGAACTCGAGAAATTTCTGTTGCATCTCAAAGCAGAAACTCGCCCTATTACAACGGTATGTGTATTTTTGCCCTAGGCCATAGTAGTTATTGGTTTCGAGTATCAGACTTACGAAAATTTTGATGGTTTCTCAACCATTCCTTAACTTCAAACTCCCATATCTCGCGAACGGAATGACGAACTCGAGAAATTCCTATTGCATCTGAAAGCAGAAACTCGCCCGATTACAACGGTATGTGTATTTTTGCCCTAGGCCATAGTAGTTATTTGTTTCGAGTATCAGACTTGCGAAAATTTTGGTGGTTCCTCAACCACTGGTTAACTTCAAACACCCATGTCTCGCGAAAGGATTGACGAACTCGAGAAATTTCTGTTGCAACTGAAAGCAGAAACTCGCCCTATTACAACGGTATGTGTATTTTTCCCCTAGGCCAGTCCAGTTATTGGTTTCGAGTATCATACTTGAGAAAATTTTGATGGTTTCTCAACCATTCCTTAACTTCAAACTCCCATATCTCGGAACGGAATGACGAACTCGAGAAATTCCTGTTGCCTCTGAATACAGAAACTCGCCCGATTACAATGGTATGTGTACTTTTGCCCTAGGGCATAGTAGTTATTGGTTTCGAGTTACAGACTTGCGAAAATTTTGATGGTCTCTCAAACATTCCTTAACTTCAAACTCCCATACCTCGCGAACGAGTTGACGAACTCGAGAAATCGCTGTTGCACCTAAAAGTAGAATCTCGCCCGATTACAATGCTGTGTGTACTTTTCCTCTAGGCCATTCCAGTTACTGGTTTCGAGTATCAGACTTGCGAAAATTTTGATGGTTTCTCAACCATTCCTCAAATTCAAACTCCCATATCTCGCGAACGGATTGACGAACTCGAGAAATTCCTATTGCATCTGAAAGCAGAAACTCGCCCGATTACAACGGTATATGTATTTTTGCCCTAGGCCATTGTAGTTATTGGTTTCGAGTATCAGACTTGCGAAAATTTTGATGGTTTCTCAACCATTCCTTAACTTCAAACTCCCATATCTCGCGAACGGATTGACGAACTCGAGAAATTTCTGTTGCATCTGAAAGCAGAAACTCGCCCTATTACAACGGTATGTGTATTTTTCCCCTAGTACAGTCCAGTTATTGGTTTCGAGTATCAGACTTGAGAAAATTTTGATGGTTTCTCAACCATTCCTTAACTTCAAACTCCCATATCTCGCGAACGGATTGACGAACTCTAGAAATTCCTGTTGCATCTGAAAGTAGAAACTCGTCCGATTACAATGGTGTGTGTACTTTTCCCCTAGGCCATTCCAGTTATTGGTTTCGAGTATCAGACTTGTGAAAATTTTGGTGGTTTCTCAACCATTCCGTAACTTCAAACTCCCATATCTCGCGAACGGATTGACGAACTCGAGAAATTCCTATTGCATCTGAAAGCAGAAACTCGCCCTATAACAACGGTATGTGTATTTTTCCCCTAGGCCAGTCCAGTTATTGGTTTCGAGTAGCAGACTTGAGAAAATTTTGATGGTTTCTCAACCATTCCTTAACTTCAAACTCCCATATCTCGCGAACGGATTGACGAACTCTAGAAATTCCTGTTGCATCTGAAAGTAGAAACTCGTCCGATTACAATGGTGTGTGTACTTTTCCCCTAGGCCATTCCAGTTATTGGTTTCGAGTATCAGACTTGCGAAAATTTTGGTGGTTTCTCAACCATTCCGTAACTTCAAACTCCCATATCTCGAGAACGGATTGAAGAAACTCGAGAAATTCCTATTGTATCTGAAAGCAGAAACTCGCCCGATTACAACGGTATGTGTATTTTTGCCCTAGGCCATTGTAGTTATTGGTTTCGAGTATCAGACTTGCGATAATATTGATAGTTTCTCAACCATTCTTTAACTTCAAACTCCCATATCTCGCGAACGAGTTGACGAACTTGAGAAATCGATGTTGCACCTGAAAGCAGAAACTCGCCCTATTACAACGGTATGTGTATTTTTCCCCTAGGTCAGTCCAGTTATTTTCTTCGAGTATCAGACTTGCGAAAATTTTGATGGTTTCTCAACCATTCCTTAGCTTCAAAATCCCATACCGCGCGAACGAGTTGACGAACTCGAGAAATCGATGTTGCACCTGAAAGCAGAAACGCGCCCGATTACAATGGTATGTGTACTTTTCCCCAAGGCCATTCCAGTTATTGGTTTCGAGTATCAGACTTGCGAAAATTTTTATGGTTTCTCAACCATTCCTTAACTTCAAACCCCCATATCTCGCGAACGGATTGACGAACTCGAGAAATTTCTATTGCATCTGAAAGCAGAAACACGCCCGATTACAACGGTATGTGTATTTTTGCCCTAGGCCATAGTAGTTATTTGTTTCGAGTATCAGACTTGCGAAAATTTTGGTTGTTCCTCAACCACTGCTTAACTTCAAACACCCATATCTCGCGAACGGATTGACGAACTCGCGAAGTTCCTGTTGAACCTGAAAGTAGAAACTCGCCCGATTACAATGGTATGTTTACTTTTGCCCTAGGGCATAGTAGTTATTGGTTTCGAGTATCAGACTTGCGAAAATTTTGATGGTCTCTCAACCATTCCTTAACTTCATACACCCATACCTCGCGAACGAGTTGACGAACTCGAGAAATCGATGTTGCACCTGAAAGCAGAAACTCGCCCGATTACAATGGTATGTGTACTTTTGCCCTAGGGCATAGTAGTTATTGGTTTCGAGTATCAGACTTGCGAAAATTTTGATGGTCTCTCAACCATTCCTTAAATTCGAACTCCCATATCTCGCGAACAGATTGACGAACTCGAGAAATTCCTGTTGCATCTGAAAGCAGAAACTCGCCCGATTACAACGGTATGTGTATTTTTGCCCTAGGCCATAGTAGTTATTGCTTTCGAGTATCAGACTTGCGAAAATTTTGATGGTTCCTCAACCATTCCTTAACTTCAAACTCCCATATCTCGCGAACGGATTGACGAACTCGAGAAATTCCTGTTGCATCTGAAAGCAGAAACTCGCCCGATGTCATCGGTATGTGTATTTTTGCCCTAGGCCATAGTAGTTATTGCTTTCGAGTATCAGACTTGCGAAAATTTTGATGGTTTCTCAACCATTCCTTAACTTCAAACTCCTATATCTCGCGAACGGATTGACGAACTCGAGAAATTCCTGTTGCATCTGACAACAGAAACTCGCCCGATTACAACGGTATGTGTATTTTTGCCCTAGGCCACAGTAGTTATTGGTTTCGAGTACCAGACTTACGAAAATTTTGATGGTTTCTCAACCATTCCTTAACTTCAAACTCCCATATCTCGCGAACGAGTTGACGAACTCGAGAAATCGATGTTGCACCTGAAAGCAGAAACTCGCCCGATTACAATGGTATGTGTACTTTTGCCCTAGGGCATAATAGTTATTGGTTTCGAGTAACAGACTTGCGAAAATTTTGATGGTCTCTCAACCATTCCTTAAATTCAAACTCCCATATCTCGCGAACAGATTGACGAACTCGAGAAATTCCTGTTGCATCTGAAAGCAGAAACTCGCCCGATTACAACGGTATGTGTATTTTTGCCCTAGGCCATAGTAGTTATTGGTTTCGAGTATCAGACTTACGAAAATTTTGATGGTTTCTCAACCATTCCTTAACTTCAAACTCCCATATCTCGCGAACGAATTGACGAACTCGAGAAATTCCTGTTGCATCTGAAAACAGAAACTCGCCCGATTACAACGGTATGTGTATTTTTGCCCTAGGCCATAGTAGTTATTGGTTTCGAGTATCAGACTTACGAAAATTTTGATTGTTTCTCAACCATTCCTTAACTTCAAACTCCCATATCTCGCGAACGGATTGACGAACTCGAGAAATTCCTGTTGCATCTGAAAATAGAAACTCGCCCGATTACAACGTTATGTGTATTTTTGCCCTAGGCCATTGTAGTTATTGGTTTCGAGTATCAGACTTGCGATAATTTTGATAGTATCTCAACCATTCTTTAACTTCAAACTCCCATATCTCGGAACGGAATGACGAACTCGAGAAATTCCTGTTGCCTCTGAATGCAGAAACTCGCCCGATTACAATGGTATGTGTACTTTTGCCCTAGGGCATAGTAGTTATTGGTTTCGAGTAACAGACTTGCGAAAATTTTGATGGTCTCTCAAACATTCCTTAACTTCAAACTCCCAAACCTCGCGAACGAGTTGACGAACTCGAGAAATCGCTGTTGCACCTGAAAGCAGAAACTCGCCCGATTACAATGGTATGTGTACTTTTGCCCTAGGGCATAGTAGTTATTGGTTTCGAGTATCAGACTTGCGAATATTTTGATGGTCTCTCAACCATTCCTTACCTTCAAACTCCCATATCTCGCGAACGGATTGACGAACTCGAGAAATTCCTGTTGCATATGAAAGCAGAAACTCGCCCGATTACAATGCTGTGTGTACTTTTCCCCAAGGCCATTCCAGTTACTGGTTTCGAGTATCAGACTTGCGAAAATTTTGGTGGTTCCTCAACCATTCCGTAACTTCAAACTCCCATATCTCGCGAACGGATTGACGAACTCGCGAAGTTCCTGTTGCATATGAAAGTAGAATCTCGCCCGATTACAATGCTGTGTGTACTTTTCCTCTAGGCCATTCCAGTTACTGGATTCGAGTATCAGACTTGCGAAAATTTTGATGGTTTCTCAACCATTCCTTAACTTCAAACTCCCATATCTCGCGAACGGATTGACGAACTCGAGAAATTTCTGTTGCATCTGAAAGCAGAAACTCGCCCTATTACAACGGTATGTGTATTTTTCCCCTAGGCCAGTCCAGTTATTGGTTTCGAGTATCAGACTTGAGAAAATTTTGATGGTTTCTCAACCATTCCTTAACTTCAAACTCCCATATCTCGCGAACGGATTGACGAACTCGAGAAATTCCTATTGCATCTGAAAGCAGAAACTCGCCCGATTACAACGGTATGTGTATTTTTGCCCTAGGCCATAGTAGTTATTTGTTTCGAGTATCAGACTTGCGAAAATTTTGGTGGTTCCTCAACCACTGGTTAACTTCAAACACCCATGTCTCGCGAAAGGATTGACGAACTCGAGAAATTTCTGTTGCAACTGAAAGCAGAAACTCGCCCTATTACAACGGTATGTGTATTTTTCCCCTAGGCCAGTCCAGTTATTGGTTTCGAGTATCATACTTGAGAAAATTTTGATGGTTTCTCAACCATTCCTTAACTTCAAACTCCCATATCTCGGAACGGAATGACCAACTCGAGAAATTCCTGTTGCCTCTGAATGCAGAAACTCGCCCGATTACAATGGTATGTGTACTTTTGCCCTAGGGCATAGTAGTTATTGGTTTCGAGTAACAGACTTGCGAAAATTTTGATGGTCTCTCAAACATTCCTTAACTTCAAACTCCCAAACCTCGCGAACGAGTTGACGAACTCGAGAAATCGCTGTTGCACCTGAAAGCAGAAACTCGCCCGATTACAATGGTATGTGTACTTTTGCCCTAGGGCATAGTAGTTATTGGTTTCGAGTATCAGACTTGCGAATATTTTGATGGTCTCTCAACCATTCCTTACCTTCAAACTCCCATATCTCGCGAACGGATTGACGAACTCGAGAAATTCCTGTTGCATATGAAAGCAGAAACTCGCCCGATTACAATGCTGTGTGTACTTTTCCCCAAGGCCATTCCAGTTACTGGTTTCGAGTATCAGACTTGCGAAAATTTTGGTGGTTCCTCAACCATTCCGTAACTTCAAACTCCCATATCTCGCGAACGGATTGACGAACTCGCGAAGTTCCTGTTGCATATGAAAGTAGAATCTCGCCCGATTACAATGCTGTGTGTACTTTTCCTCTAGGCCATTCCAGTTACTGGATTCGAGTATCAGACTTGCGAAAATTTTGATGGTTTCTCAACCATTCCTTAACTTCAAACTCCCATATCTCGCGAACGGATTGACGAACTCGAGAAATTTCTGTTGCATCTGAAAGCAGAAACTCGCCCTATTACAACGGTATGTGTATTTTTCCCCTAGGCCAGTCCAGTTATTGGTTTCGAGTATCAGACTTGAGAAAATTTTGATGGTTTCTCAACCATTCCTTAACTTCAAACTCCCATATCTCGCGAACGGATTGACGAACTCTAGAAATTCCTGTTGCATCTGAAAGTAGAAACTCGTCCGATTACAATGGTGTGTGTACTTTTCCCCTAGGCCATTCCAGTTATTGGTTTCGAGTATCAGACTTGTGAAAATTTTGGTGGTTTCTCAACCATTCCGTAACTTCAAACTCCCATATCTCGCGAACGGATTGACGAACTCGAGAAATTCCTATTGCATCTGAAAGCAGAAACTCGCCCTATAACAACGGTATGTGTATTTTTCCCCTAGGCCAGTCCAGTTATTGGTTTCGAGTAGCAGACTTGAGAAAATTTTGATGGTTTCTCAACCATTCCTTAACTTCAAACTCCCATATCTCGCGAACGGATTGACGAACTCTAGAAATTCCTGTTGCATCTGAAAGTAGAAACTCGTCCGATTACAATGGTGTGTGTACTTTTCCCCTAGGCCATTCCAGTTATTGGTTTCGAGTATCAGACTTGCGAAAATTTTGGTGGTTTCTCAACCATTCCGTAACTTCAAACTCCCATATCTCGAGAACGGATTGAAGAAACTCGAGAAATTCCTATTGTATCTGAAAGCAGAAACTCGCCCGATTACAACGGTATGTGTATTTTTGCCCTAGGCCATTGTAGTTATTGGTTTCGAGTATCAGACTTGCGATAATATTGATAGTTTCTCAACCATTCTTTAACTTCAAACTCCCATATCTCGCGAACGAGTTGACGAACTTGAGAAATCGATGTTGCACCTGAAAGCAGAAACTCGCCCTATTACAACGGTATGTGTATTTTTCCCCTAGGTCAGTCCAGTTATTTTCTTCGAGTATCAGACTTGCGAAAATTTTGATGGTTTCTCAACCATTCCTTAGCTTCAAAATCCCATACCGCGCGAACGAGTTGACGAACTCGAGAAATCGATGTTGCACCTGAAAGCAGAAACGCGCCCGATTACAATGGTATGTGTACTTTTCCCCAAGGCCATTCCAGTTATTGGTTTCGAGTATCAGACTTGCGAAAATTTTTATGGTTTCTCAACCATTCCTTAACTTCAAACCCCCATATCTCGCGAACGGATTGACGAACTCGAGAAATTTCTATTGCATCTGAAAGCAGAAACACGCCCGATTACAACGGTATGTGTATTTTTGCCCTAGGCCATAGTAGTTATTTGTTTCGAGTATCAGACTTGCGAAAATTTTGGTTGTTCCTCAACCACTGCTTAACTTCAAACACCCATATCTCGCGAACGGATTGACGAACTCGCGAAGTTCCTGTTGAACCTGAAAGTAGAAACTCGCCCGATTACAATGGTATGTTTACTTTTGCCCTAGGGCATAGTAGTTATTGGTTTCGAGTATCAGACTTGCGAAAATTTTGATGGTCTCTCAACCATTCCTTAACTTCATACACCCATACCTCGCGAACGAGTTGACGAACTCGAGAAATCGATGTTGCACCTGAAAGCAGAAACTCGCCCGATTACAATGGTATGTGTACTTTTGCCCTAGGGCATAGTAGTTATTGGTTTCGAGTATCAGACTTGCGAAAATTTTGATGGTCTCTCAACCATTCCTTAAATTCGAACTCCCATATCTCGCGAACAGATTGACGAACTCGAGAAATTCCTGTTGCATCTGAAAGCAGAAACTCGCCCGATTACAACGGTATGTGTATTTTTGCCCTAGGCCATAGTAGTTATTGCTTTCGAGTATCAGACTTGCGAAAATTTTGATGGTTCCTCAACCATTCCTTAACTTCAAACTCCCATATCTCGCGAACGGATTGACGAACTCGAGAAATTCCTGTTGCATCTGAAAGCAGAAACTCGCCCGATGTCATCGGTATGTGTATTTTTGCCCTAGGCCATAGTAGTTATTGCTTTCGAGTATCAGACTTGCGAAAATTTTGATGGTTTCTCAACCATTCCTTAACTTCAAACTCCTATATCTCGCGAACGGATTGACGAACTCGAGAAATTCCTGTTGCATCTGACAACAGAAACTCGCCCGATTACAACGGTATGTGTATTTTTGCCCTAGGCCACAGTAGTTATTGGTTTCGAGTATCAGACTTACGAAAATTTTGATGGTTTCTCAACCATTCCTTAACTTCAAACTCCCATATCTCGCGAACGAGTTGACGAACTCGAGAAATCGATGTTGCACCTGAAAGCAGAAACTCGCCCGATTACAATGGTATGTGTACTTTTGCCCTAGGGCATAATAGTTATTGGTTTCGAGTAACAGACTTGCGAAAATTTTGATGGTCTCTCAACCATTCCTTAAATTCAAACTCCCATATCTCGCGAACAGATTGACGAACTCGAGAAATTCCTGTTGCATCTGAAAGCAGAAACTCGCCCGATTACAACGGTATGTGTATTTTTGCCCTAGGCCATAGTAGTTATTGGTTTCGAGTATCAGACTTACGAAAATTTTGATGGTTTCTCAACCATTCCTTAACTTCAAACTCCCATATCTCGCGAACGAATTGACGAACTCGAGAAATTCCTGTTGCATCTGAAAATAGAAACTCGCCCGATTACAACGTTATGTGTATTTTTGCCCTAGGCCATTGTAGTTATTGGTTTCGAGTATCAGACTTGCGATAATTTTGATAGTATCTCAACCATTCTTTAACTTCAAACTCCCATATCTCGGAACGGAATGACGAACTCGAGAAATTCCTGTTGCCTCTGAATGCAGAAACTCGCCCGATTACAATGGTATGTGTACTTTTGCCCTAGGGCATAGTAGTTATTGGTTTCGAGTAACAGACTTGCGAAAATTTTGATGGTCTCTCAAACATTCCTTAACTTCAAACTCCCAAACCTCGCGAACGAGTTGACGAACTCGAGAAATCGCTGTTGCACCTGAAAGCAGAAACTCGCCCGATTACAATGGTATGTGTACTTTTGCCCTAGGGCATAGTAGTTATTGGTTTCGAGTATCAGACTTGCGAATATTTTGATGGTCTCTCAACCATTCCTTACCTTCAAACTCCCATATCTCGCGAACGGATTGACGAACTCGAGAAATTCCTGTTGCATATGAAAGCAGAAACTCGCCCGATTACAATGCTGTGTGTACTTTTCCCCAAGGCCATTCCAGTTACTGGTTTCGAGTATCAGACTTGCGAAAATTTTGGTGGTTCCTCAACCATTCCGTAACTTCAAACTCCCATATCTCGCGAACGGATTGACGAACTCGCGAAGTTCCTGTTGCATATGAAAGTAGAATCTCGCCCGATTACAATGCTGTGTGTACTTTTCCTCTAGGCCATTCCAGTTACTGGATTCGAGTATCAGACTTGCGAAAATTTTGATGGTTTCTCAACCATTCCTTAACTTCAAACTCCCATATCTCGCGAACGGATTGACGAACTCGAGAAATTTCTGTTGCATCTGAAAGCAGAAACTCGCCCTATTACAACGGTATGTGTATTTTTCCCCTAGGCCAGTCCAGTTATTGGTTTCGAGTATCAGACTTGAGAAAATTTTGATGGTTTCTCAACCATTCCTTAACTTCAAACTCCCATATCTCGCGAACGGATTGACGAACTCGAGAAATTCCTATTGCATCTGAAAGCAGAAACTCGCCCGATTACAACGGTATGTGTATTTTTGCCCTAGGCCATAGTAGTTATTTGTTTCGAGTATCAGACTTGCGAAAATTTTGGTGGTTCCTCAACCACTGGTTAACTTCAAACACCCATGTCTCGCGAAAGGATTGACGAACTCGAGAAATTTCTGTTGCAACTGAAAGCAGAAACTCGCCCTATTACAACGGTATGTGTATTTTTCCCCTAGGCCAGTCCAGTTATTGGTTTCGAGTATCATACTTGAGAAAATTTTGATGGTTTCTCAACCATTCCTTAACTTCAAACTCCCATATCTCGGAACGGAATGACCAACTCGAGAAATTCCTGTTGCCTCTGAATGCAGAAACTCGCCCGATTACAATGGTATGTGTACTTTTGCCCTAGGGCATAGTAGTTATTGGTTTCGAGTTACAGACTTGCGAAAATTTTGATGGTCTCTCAAACATTCCTTAACTTCAAACTCACATACCTCGCGAACGAGTTGACGAACTCGAGAATTCGCTGTTGCACCTGAAAGCAGAAACTCGCCCGATTACGATGGTATGCGTACTTTTGCCGTAGGGCATAGTAGTTATTGGTTCCGAGTATCAGACTTGCGAAAATTTTGATGGTCTCTCAACCATTCCTTAAATTCAAACTCCCATATCTCGCGAACAGATTGACGAACTCGAGAAATTCCTGTTGCATCTGAAAGCAGAAACTCGCCCGATTACAACGGTATGTGTATTTTTGCCCTAGGCCATAGTAGTTATTGGTTTCGAGTATCAGACTTACGAAAATTTTGATGGTTTCTCAACCATTCCTTAACTTCAAACTCCCATATCTCGCGAACGAATTGACGAACTCGAGAAATTCCTGTTGCATCTGAAAACAGAAACTCGCCCGATTACAACGGTATGTGTATTTTTGCCCTAGGCCATTTTAGTTATTGGTTTCGAGTATCAGACTTACGAAAATTTTGATTGTTTCTCAACCATTCCTTAACTTCAAACTCCCATATCTCGCGAACGGATTGACGAACTCGAGAAATTCCTGATGCATCTGAAAATAGAAACTCGCCCGATTACAACGTTATGTGTATTTTTGCCCTAGGCCATTGTAGTTATTGGTTTCGAGTATCAGACTTGCGATAATTTTGATAGTTTCTCAACCATTCTTTAACTTCAAACACCTATATCTCGCGAACGAGTTGACGAACTTGAGAAATCGATGTTGCACCTGGAAGCAGAAACTCGCCCTATTACAACGGTATGTGTATTTTTGCCCTAGGCCATAGTAGTTATTGGTTTCGAGTATCAGACTTACGAAAATTTTGATGGTTTCTCAACCATTCCTTAACTTCAAACTCCCATATCTCGCGAACGGATTGACGAACTCGAGAAATTCCTGTTGCATCTGAAAGCAGAAACTCGCCCGATGTCATCGGTATGTGTATTTTTGCCCTAGGCCATAGTAGTTATTGCTTTCGAGTATCAGACTTGCGAAAATTTTGATGGTTTCTCAACCATTCCTTAACTTCAAACTCCTATATCTCGCGAACGGATTGACGAACTCGAGAAATTCCTGTTGCATCTGACAACAGAAACTCGCCCGATTACAACGGTATGTGTATTTTTGCCCTAGGCCACAGTAGTTATTGGTTTCGAGTATCAGACTTACGAAAATTTTGATGGTTTCTCAACCATTCCTTAACTTCAAACTCCCATATCTCGCGAACGGATTGACGAACTCGAGTAACTCCTGTTGCATCTGAAAATAGAAACTCGCCCGATTACAACGGTATGTGTATTTTTGCCCTAGGCCATAGTAGTTATTGGTTTCGAGTATCAGACTTACGAAAATTTTGATGGTTTCTCAAACATTGCTTTACTTCAAACTCCCATATCTCGCGAACGGATTGACGAACTCGAGAAATTCCTGTTGCATCTGAAAACAGAAACTCGCCCGATGTCATCGGTATGTGTATTTTTGCCCTAGGCCATAGTAGTTATTTGTTTCGAGTATCAGACTTGCGAAAATTTTGGTGGTTCCTCAACCACTGGTTAACTTCAAACACCCATGTCTCGCGAAAGGATTGACGAACTCGAGGAATTTCTGTTGCAACTGAAAGCAGAAACTCGCCCTATTACAACGGTATGTGTATTTTTCCCCTAGGCCAGTCCAGTTATTGGTTTCGAGTATCATACTTGAGAAAATTTTGATGGTTTCTCAACCATTCCTTAACTTCAAACTCCCATATCTCGGAACGGAATGACGAACTCGAGAAATTCCTGTTGCCTCTGAATGCAGAAACTCGCCCGATTACAATGGTATGTGTACTTTTGCCCTAGGGCATAGTAGTTATTGGTTTCGAGTTACAGACTTGCGAAAATTTTGATGGTCTCTCAAACATTCCTTAACTTCAAACTCCCATACCTCGCGAACGAGTTGACGAACTCGAGAAATCGCTGTTGCACCTAAAAGTAGAATCTCGCCCGATTACAATGCTGTGTGTACTTTTCCTCTAGGCCATTCCAGTTACTGGTTTCGAGTATCAGACTTGCGAAAATTTTGATGGTTTCTCAACCATTCCTTAACTTCAAGCTCCCATATCTCGCGAACGGATTGACGAACTCGAGAAATTCCTATTGCATCTGAAAGCAGAAACTCGCCCTATAACAACGGTATGTGTATTTTTCCCCTAGGCCAGTCCAGTTATTGGTTTCGAGTAGCAGACTTGCGAAAATTTTAATGGTTTCTCAACCATTCCGTAACTTCAAACTCCCATATCTCGAGAACGGATTGAAGAAACTCGAGAAATTCCTATTGCATCTGAAAGCAGAAACTCGCCCGATTACAACGGTATATGTATTTTTGCCCTAGGCCATTGTAGTTATTGGTTTCGAGTATCAGACTTGCGAAAATTTTGATGGTTTCTCAACCATTCCTTAACTTCAAACTCCCATATCTCGCGAACGGATTGACGAACTCGAGAAATTTCTGTTGCATCTGAAAGCAGAAACTCGCCCTATTACAACGGTATGTGTATTTTTCCCCTAGTACAGTCCAGTTATTGGTTTCGAGTATCAGACTTGACAAAATTTTGATGGTTTCTCAACCATTCCTTAACTTCAAACTCCCATATCTCGCGAACGGATTGACGAACTCTAGAAATTCCTGTTGCATCTGAAAGTAGAAACTCGTCCGATTACAATGGTGTGTGTACTTTTCCCCTAGGCCATTCCAGTTATTGGTTTCGAGTATCAGACTTGCGAAAATTTTGGTGGTTTCTCAACCATTCCGTAACTTCAAACTCCCATATCTCGCGAACGGATTGACGAACTCGAGAAATTCCTATTGCATCTGAAAGCAGAAACTCGCCCTATAACAACGGTATGTGTATTTTTCCCCTAGGCCAGTCCAGTTATTGGTTTCGAGTAGCAGACTTGCGAAAATTTTAATGGTTTCTCAACCATTCCGTAACTTCAAACTCCCATATCTCGAGAACGGATTGAAGAAACTCGAGAAATTCCTATTGCATCTGAAAGCAGAAACTCGCCCGATTACAACGGTATGTGTATTTTTGCCCTAGGCCATTGTAGTTATTGGTTTCGAGTATCAGACTTGCGATAATTTTGATAGTTTCTCAACCATTCTTTAACTTCAACCTCCCATATCTCGCGAACGAGTTGACGAACTTGAGAAATCGATGTTGCACCTGAAAGCAGAAACTCGCCCTATTACAACGGTATGTGTATTTTTCCCCTAGGCCAGTCCAGTTATTTTCTTCGAGTATCAGACTTGCGAAAATTTTGATGGTTTCTCAACCATTCCTTAGCTTCAAACTCCCATATCTCGCGAACGGATTGACGAACTCGAGAAATTCCTGTTGCATCTGAAAGCAGAAACTCGCCCGATTACAACGGTATGTGTATTTTTGCCCTAGGCCATAGTAGTTATTTGTTTCGAGTATCAGACTTGCGAAAATTTTGGTTGTTCCTCAACCACTGCTTAACTTCAAACACCCATATCTCGCGAACGGATTGACGAACTCGCGAAGTTCCTGTTGAATCTGAAAGTAGAAACTCGCCCGATTACAATGGTATGTTTACTTTTGCCCTAGGGCATAGTAGTTATTGGTTTCGAGTATCAGACTTGCGAAAATTTTGATGGTCTCTCAACCATTCCTTAACTTCATACACCCATACCTCGCGAACGAGTTGACGAACTCGAGAAATCGATGTTGCACCTGAAAGCAGAAACTCGCCCGATTACAATGGCATGTGTACTTTTGCCCTAGGGCATAGTAGTTATTGGTTTCGAGTAACAGACTTGCGAAAATTTTGATGGTCTCTCAATCATTCCTTAACTTCAAACTCACATACCTCGCGAACGAGTTGACGAACTCGAGAATTCGCTGTTGCACCTGAAAGCAGAAACTCGCCCGATTACAACGGTATGTGTATTTTTGCCCTAGGCCATAGTAGTTATTGGTTTCGAGTATCAGACTTACGAAAATTTTGATTGTTTCTCAACCATTCCTTAACTTCAAACTCCCATATCTCGCGAACGGATTGACGAACTCGAGAAATTCCTGTTGCATCTGAAAATAGAAACTCGCCCGATTACAACGTTATGTGTATTTTTGCCCTAGGCCATTGTAGTTATTGGTTTCGAGTATCAGACTTGCGATAATTTTGATAGTTTCTCAACCATTCTTTAACTTCAAACACCTATATCTCGCGAACGAGTTGACGAACTTGAGAAATCGATGTTGCACCTGAAAGCAGAAACTCGCCCTATTACAACGGTATGTGTATTTTTGCCCTAGGCCATAGTAGTTATTGGTTTCGAGTATCAGACTTACGAAAATTTTGATGGTTTCTCAACCATTCCTTAACTTCAAACTCCCATATCTCGCGAACGGATTGACGAACTCGAGAAATTCCTGTTGCATCTGAAAACAGAAACTCGCCCGATTACAACGGTATGTGTATTTTTGCCCTAGGCCATAGTAGTTATTGCTTTCGAGTATCAGACTTGCGAAAATTTTGATGGTTTCTCAACCATTCCTTAACTTCAAACTCCCATATCTCGCGAACGGATTGACGAACTCGGGAAATTCCTGTTGCATCTGAAAACAGAAACTCGCCCGATGTCATCGGTATGTGTATTTTTGCCCTAGGCCATAGTAGTTATTGCTTTCGAGTATCAGACTTGCGAAAATTTTGATGGTTTCTCAACCATTCCTTAACTTCAAACTCCTATATCTCGCGCACGGATTGACGAACTCGAGAAATTCCTGTTGCATCTGACAGCAGAAACTCGCCCGATTACAACGGTATGTGTATTTTTGCCCTAGGCCACAGTAGTTATTGGTTTCGAGTATCAGACTTACGAAAATTTTGATGGTTTCTCAACCATTCCTTAACTTCAAACTCCCATATCTCGCGAACGGATTGACGAACTCGAGAAACTCCTGTTGCATCTGAAAATAGAAACTCGCCCGATTACAACGGTATGTGTATTTTTGCCCTAGGCCATAGTAGTTATTGGTTTCGAGTATCAGACTTACGAAAATTTTGATGGTTTCTCAAACATTCCTTTACTTCAAACTCCCATATCTCGCGAACGGATTGACGAACTCGAGAAATTCCTGTTGCATCTGAAAACAGAAACTCGCCCGATGTCATTGGTATGTGTATTTTTGCCCTAGGCCATAGTAGTTATTGCTTTCGAGTATCAGACTTACGAAAATTTTGATGGTTTCTCAACCATTCCTTAACTTCAAACTCCCATATCTCGCGAACGGATTGACGAACTCGAGAAATTCCTGTTGCATCTGAAAACAGAAACTCGCCCGATTACAACGGTATGTGTATTTTTGCCCTAGGCCATAGTAGTTATTGCTTTCGAGTATCAGACTTGCGAATATTTTGATGGTTTCTCAACCATTCCTTAATTTCAAACTCCTATATCTCGCGAACGGATTGACGAATCCGAAAAACTTCTGTTGCATCTGAATGTAGAATCTCTCCCGATTACAAGGGTATGTGTATTTTCCCCCTAGGCCAATCCAGTTATTGGTTTCGAGTATCAGACTTGCGAAAATTTTGATGGTTTCTCAACCATTCCTTAACTTCAAACTCCCATATCTCGCGAACGGATTGAGGATCTCGAGAAATTCCTATTGCATCTGAAAGCAGAAACTCGCCCGATTACCACGGTATGTGTATTTTTGCCCTAGGCCATTGTAGTTATTGGTTTCGAGTATCAGACTTGCGAAGATTTTGATGGTTTCTCAACCATTCCTTAACTTCAAACTCCCATATATCGCGAACGTATTGACGAACTCGGGAAATTCCTATTGCATCTGAAAGCAGAAACTCGCCCGATTACAACGGTGTGTGTATTTTTGCCCTAGGCCACAGTAGTTATTGGTTTCGAGTATCAGACTTGCGAAAATTTTTATGGTTTCTCAACCATTCCTTAACTTCAAACTCCCATATCTCGCGAACGGATTGACGAACTCGCGAAGTTCCTGTTGCATATGAAAGTAGAATCTCGCCCGATTACAACGGTATGTGTATTTTTCCCCTAGGCCAGTCCAGTTATCGGTTTCGAGTATCAGACTTGCGAAAATTTTGGTGGTTTCTCAACCAATCCGTAACTTCAAACTCCCATATCTCGCGAACGGATTGACGAACTCGCGAAGTTCCTGTTGCATATGAAAGTAGAATCTCGCCCGATTACAACGGTATGTGTATTTTTCCCCTAGGCCAGTCCAGTTATCGGTTTCGAGTATCAGACTTGCGAAAATTTTGATGGTTTCTCAACCATTCCTTAACTTCAAACTCCCATATCTCGACAACGGATTGACGAACTCGCCAAGTTCCTGTTGCATCTGAAAGTAGAAACTCGCCAGATTACAATGGTGTGTGTACTTTTCCCCTGGGCCATTGTAGTTATTGTTTTCAAGTATCAGACTTGCGAAAATTTTGATGGTTTCTCAACCATTCCTTAATTTCAAACTCCCATATCTCGCGAACGAGTTGACGAACTCGAGAAATTCCTGTTGCATCTGAAAGCAGAAACTCGCCCGATTACAATGGTAGGTGTATTTTTGCCCTAGGCCATAGTATTTATTGGTTTCGAGTATCAGACTTGCAAAAATTTTGATGGTTTCTCAACTATTCCTTAACTTCAAACTCCCATGTCTCGCGAGCGGATTGACGAACACGAGAAATTCCTGTTGCATCTGAAAGCAGAAACTCGCCCGATTACAACGGTATGTGTATTTTTGCCCTAGGCCATAGTAGTTATTGGTTTTGTGTATCAGACTTGCGAAAATTTTGATGGTTTCTTAACCATTCCTTAAATTCAAAATCCCATTTCTCGCGAACCGATTGACGATCTCGAGAAATTCCTGTTGCATATGAAAGCAGAATCTCGCCCGATTACAATGCTGTGTGTACTTTTCCTCTAGGCCATTCCAGTTACTGGTTTCGAGTATCAGACTTGCGAAAATTTTGTTGGTTTCTCAACCATTCCTTAACTTCAAACTCCCATATCTCGCGAACGGATTGACGAACTCGAGAAATTCCTGTTGCATATGAAAGCAGAAACTCGCCCGATTACAATGCTGTGTGTACTTTTCCCCTAGGCCATTCCAGTTACTGGTTTCGAGTATCAGACTTGCGAAAATTTTGGTGGTTTCTCAACCATTCCTTAACTTCAAACTCCCATATCTCGCGAACGGATTGACGAACTCGCGAAGTTCCTGTTGCATATGAAAGTAGAAACTCGCCCGATTACAATGGTGTGAGTACTTTTCCCCTAGGCCATTGTAGTTATTGGTTTCGTGTATCAGACTTGCGAAAATTTTGATGGCTTCCCAACCATTCCTTAACTTCAAACTCCCATATCTCGCGAACGGACTGACGAACTCGAGAAATTCCTGTTGCATCTGAAAGTAGAAACGCGCCCGATTACAACGGTATGTGTGCTTTTCCCCTAGGCCATTCCAGTTATTGGTTTCGAGTATCAGACTTGCGAAAATTTTGATGGTTTCTCAATCATTCCTTAACTTCAAACTCCCATATCTCGCGAACGGATTGACGAACTCGAGAAACTCCTGTTGCATCTGAAAATAGAAACTCGCCCGATTACAACGGTATGTGTATTTTTGCCCTAGGCCATAGTAGTTATTGGTTTCGAGTATCAGACTTACGAAAATTTTGATGGTTTCTCAAACATTCCTTTACTTCAAACTCCCATATCTCGCGAACGGATTGACGAACTCGAGAAATTCCTGTTGCATCTGAAAACAGAAACTCGCCCGATGTCATCGGTATGTGTATTTTTGCCCTAGGCCATAGTAGTTATTGCTTTCGAGTATCAGACTTGCGAAAATTTTGAAGGTTTCTCAACCATTCCTTAATTTCAAACTCCTATATCTCGCGAACGGATTGACGAATCCGAAAAACTTCTGTTGCATCTGAATGTAGAAACTCTCCCGATTACAAGGGTATGTGTATTTTCCCCCTAGGCCATTCCAGTTATTGGTTTCGAGTAGCAGACTTGCGAAAATTTTGATGGTTTCTCAACCATTCCTTAACTTCAAACTTCCATATCTCGCGAACGGATTGAGGATCTCGAGAAATTCCTATTGCATCTGAAAGCAGAAACTCGCCCGATTACCACGGTATGTGTATTTTTGCCCTAGGCCATTGTAGTTATTGGTTTCGAGTATCAGACTTGCGAAAATTTTGATGGTTTCTCAACCATTCCTTAAATTCAAACTCCCATATCTCGCGAACGGATTGACGAACTCGAGAAATTCCTGTTGCATCTGAAAGCAGAAACACGCCCTATTACAACGGTAGGTGTATTTTTCCCCTAGGCCAGTCCAGTTATTGGTTTCGAGTATCAGACTTGCGAAAATTTTAATGGTTTCTCAACCATTCCTTAACTTCAAACTCCCATATCTCGCGAACGGATTGACGAACTCCAGAAATTCCTATTGCATCTGAAAGCAGAAACTCGCCCGATTACAACGGTATGTGTGTTTTTGCCCTAGGCCCGTGTAGTTATTGGTTTCGAGTATCAGACTTGCGAAAACTTTGATGGTTTCTCAACCATTCCTTAACTTCAAACTCCCATACCTCGCGAACTAGTTGACGAACTCGAGAAATCGCTGTTGCACCTGAAAGCAGAAACTCGCCCGATTACAGTGGTATGTGTACTTTTACCCTAGGCCATGGTAGTTATTGGTTTCGAGTATCAGACTTGCGAAGATTTTGATGGTTTCTCAACCATTCCTTAACTTCAAACTCCCATATATCGCGAACGTATTGACGAACTCGGGAAATTCCTATTGCATCGGAAAGCAGAAACTCGCCCGATTACAACGGTGTGTGTATTTTTGCCCTAGGCCACAGTAGTTATTGGTTTCGAGTATCAGACTTGCGAAAATTTTTATGGTTTCTCAACCATTCCTTAACTTCAAACTCCCATATCTCGCGAACGGATTGACGAACTCGAGAAATTCCTGTTGCATATGAAAGCAGAAACTCGCCCGATTACAATGCTGTGTGTACTTTTCCCTAAGGCCATTCCAGTTACTGGTTTCGAGTATCAGACTTGCGAAAATTTTGGTGGTTTCTCAACCAATCCGTAACTTCAAACTCCCATATCTCGCGAACGGATTGACGAACTCGCGAAGTTCCTGTTGCATATGAAAGTAGAATCTCGCCCGATTACAACGGTATGTGTATTTTTCCCCTAGGCCAGTCCAGTTATCGGTTTCGAGTATCAGACTTGCGAAAATTTTGATGGTTTGTCAACCATTCCTTAACTTCGAACTCCCATATCTCGACAACGGATTGACGAACTCGCCAAGTTCCTGTTGCATCTGAAAGTAGAAACTCGCCAGATTACAATGGTGTGTGTACTTTTCCCCTGGGCCATTGTAGTTATTGTTTTCAAGTATCAGACTTGCGAAAATTTTGGTGGTTTCTCAACCATTCCTTAACTTCAAACTCCCATATCTCGCGAACGGATTGACGAACTCGAGAAATTCCTGTTGCATATGAAAGCAGAAACTCGCCCGATTACAATGCTGTGTGTACTTTTCCCCTAGGCCATTCCAGTTACTGGTTTCGAGTATCAGACTTGCGAAAATTTTGGTGGTTTCTCAACCATTCCTTAACTTCAAACTCCCATATCTCGCGAACGGATTGACGAACTCGCGAAGTTCCTGTTGCATATGAAAGTAGAAACTCGCCCGATTACAATGGTGTGAGTACTTTTCCCCTAGGCCATTGTAGTTATTGGTTTCGTGTATCAGACTTGCGAAAATTTTGATCTCTTCCCAACCATTCCTTAACTTCAAACTCCCATATCTCGCGAACGGACTGACGAACTCGAGAAATTCCTGTTGCATCTGAAAGTAGAAACGCGCCCGATTACAACGGTATGTGTGCTTTTCCCCTAGGCCATTCCAGTTATTGGTTTCGAGTATCAGACTTGCGAAAATTTTGATGGTTTCTCAACCATTCCTTAACTTCAAACTCCCGTATCTCGCCAACGGATTGACGAACTCTAGAAATTCCTGTTGCATCTGAAAGTAGAAACTCGTCCGATTACAATGGTGTGTGTACTTTTCCCCTAGGCCATTCCAGTTATTGGTTTCGAGTATCAGACTTGCGAAGATTTTGATGGTTTCGCAACCATTCCTTAACTTCAAACTCCCATATCTCGCGAACGGATTGACGAACTCGAGAAATTCCTATTGCATCTGAAAGCAGAAACTCGCCCGATTACCACGGTATGTGTATTTTTGCCCTAGGCCATTATAGTTATTGGTTTCGAGTATCAGACTTGCGAAAATTTTGATGGTTTCTCAACCATTGCTTAACTTCAAACTCCCATATCTCGCGAACGGATTTACGAACTCGAGAAATTCCTGTTGCATCTGAAAGCAGAGACTCGCCCTATTACAACGGTATGTGTACTTTTGCCCTAGGGCATAGTAGTTATTGGTTCCGAGTATCAGACTTGCGAAAATTTTGATGGTTTCTCAACCATTCCTTAACTTCAAACTCCCATATCTCGCGAACGGATTGACGAACTCGCGAAGTTCCTGTTGCATACAGGATCAAAAAGTTCTAGGACTGTCCCCCGTGTGTCGCTGTCAATCACCCGATTGTTTCTTTTTTTTTTTTGTTAGGTTACCATATCTGTCATTAACACTTCCTTCCAATTTCAGCATCATAGCTTGATATTTGTAAAAGTTACGTTGTACTGAGCATATCTCCTCTGTTCGTGTCTTCGATTTTGAAAATGGCATCATTTGAGCATCAACGAGTTTGCATTAAATTTTGTGTAAAAAACGGATTTAACGGTCCGCAGACCTTGGATATGTTGGAGAAGTGTTTCGGCAACGATACTCTTTCGAGATCAAATGTTTTTCGATGGCACGAACGCTTCAGAAGTGGTCATGAGTCGGTCGAGGATGACAAACGCAGTGGCAGGCCGACAACGTCGAAAACCGATGAAAACATCGATAAAATTCAAGAAATGTTGTCCGAAAACCGCAAATTGATCATCAGAGAGCTGGCAGAGGACTTGAACATTGCTTATGGATCCGTTCAAGACGTTTTGATTAGTGATTTGGGCCTCAGACGTGTCGCTGCAAAACTGGTGCCGAAAGACCTCAATTTCATGCCAAAAAAGGACCGCGTTGAAATCGCGAAAGACATGATTTCCAAGGCCGAATCCGACCTAACATTTATTAAACGTATCATCACTGGAGATGAGACGTGGATTTATGAGTATGACACACAATCCAGACATCAAGCGAGTGAATGGCGTGCACCGGAAGAGCCGAGACCGAAAAAACCACGTCGTTTTCAGTCAAGAAAGAAGGCGATGCTCACGGTTTTCATGGATTACAATGGTGTTGTGCATCAAGAATTCTTGCCAGAAAAGCAGACAGTCAACAAAGAATATTATTTGGGCGTTTTGAGACGTTTGCGCGAAGCAATTCGTCAAAAAAGGCCAGATTTGTGGGCAAACAACTCGTGGATTTTGCAACACGATAACGCACCGGCGCACAATGCGATCCTTATCCGAGAGTTTTTGACGAAAAACAACACGAACACTATCCAGCAGCCTTCAAATTCACCAGATCTGGCTCCCTGCGACTTTTTTCTGTTCAACCGAATTAAAAAACCGCTTCGCGGAACGCGTTACAGTACCCGAGAGGAGGTCATGACAAAATCGAAGACGGCTCTGATGGACATACCGAAAATTGAGTACCAGCGGTGTTTCGAGGATTGGATCAAGCGCTGGCGCATGTGCATTGCAGTCAATGGGGACTATTTTGAAGGGGACCATATCGATTTGGACGAATAAATTTATATTTTTGATTTTATGACTAAAGTCCTAAAACTTTTTGATCAAGGTTTGATGAAAGTAGAAACTCGCCCGATTACAATGGTGTGAGTACTTTTCCCCTAGGCCATTGTAGTTATTGGTTTCGTGTATCAGACTTGCGAAAATTTTGATGGTTTCTCAACCATTCCTTAACTTCAAACTCCCATATCTCGCGAACGGAATGACGAACTCGAGAAATTCCTGTTGCCTCTGAATGCAGAAACTCGCCCAATTACAATGGTATGTGTATTTTTGGCATAGGCCATAGTAGTTTTTGGTTTCGAGTATCAGACTTGCGAAAATTTTGATGGTTTCTCAACCATTCCTTAGCTTCAACCTCCCATACCTCGCGAACGAGTTGACGAACTCGAGAAATTCCTATTGCATCTGAAAGCAGAAACTCGCCCTATTACAACGGTATGTGTATTTTTCCCCTAGGCCAGTCCAGTTATTGGTTTCGAGTCTCAGACTTGCGAAAATTTTAATGGTTTCTCAGACATTCCTTAACTTCAAACTCCCATATCTCGCGAACGGATTGACGAACTCGAGAAATTCCTATTGCATCTGAAAGCAGAAACTCGCCCGATTACCACGGTATGTGTATTTTTGCCCCAGGCCATTGTAGTTATTTGTTTCGAGTATCAGACTTGCGAAAATTTTGATGGTTTCTCAACCATTCCTTAACTTCAAACTCCCATATCTCGCGAACGGATTGACGAACTCGAGAAATTCCTATTGCATCTGAAAGCAGAAACTCGCCCGATTACAACGGTATGTGTATTTTTACCCTAGGCCATTGTAGATATGGGTATCGAGTATCAGACTTGCGAAAATTTTGATGGTTTCTCAAACATTCCTTAACTTCAAACTCCCATATCTCGCGAACGGATTGACGAACTCGAGAAATTCCTGTTGCATATGAAAGCAGAAACTCACCCGATTACAACGGTATGTGTATTTTTGCCCTAGGCCATAGTAGTTATTGGTTTCGAGTAACAGACTTGCGAAAATTTTGATGGTTTCTCAACCATTCCTTAACTTCAAACTCCCATATCTCGCGAACGAGTTGACGAACTCGAGAAATTCCTGTTGCATCTGAAAGCAGAAACTCGCCCGATTACAATGGCAGGTGTATTTTTGCCCTAGGCGATAGTAGTTATTGGTTTCGAGTATCAGACTTGCGAAAATTTTGGTGGATTCTCAACCATGCCTTAACTTCAAACTCCCATATCTCGCGAACGGATTGACGAACTCGAGAAATTCCTATTGCATCTGAAAGCAGAAACTCGCCCGATTACCGCGGTATGTGTATTTTTGCCCTAGGCCATTGTAGTTATTGGTTTCGAGTATCAGACTTGCGAAAATTTTGATGGTTTCTCAACCATTCCTTAACTTCAAACTCCCATATCTCGCGAATGGATTGACGAACTCGAGAAATTCCTGTTGCATCTGAAAGCAGAGACTCGCCCTATTACAAAGGTATGTGTATTTTTCCCCTAGGCCAGTCCAGTTATTGGTTTCGAGTATCAGACTTGCGAAAATTTTGATGGTTTCTCAAACATTCCTTAACTTCAAACTCCCATATCTCGCGAACGGATTGACGAACTCGAGAAATTCCTGTTGCATATGAAAGCAGAAACTCACCCGATTACAACGGTATGTGTATTTTTGCCCTAGGCCATAGTAGTTATTGGTTTCGAGTAACAGACTTGCGAAAATTTTGATGGTTTCTCAACCATTCCTTAACTTCGAACTACCATATCTCGCGAACAGATTGACGAACTCGAGAAATTCCTGTTGCATCTGAAAGTAGAAACTCGCCCGATTACAACGGTATGTGTACTTTTCCCGTAGGCCATTCCAGTTATTGGTTTCGAGTATCAGACCAGCGAAAATTTTGATGGTTTCTCAACCATTCCTTAACTTCAAACTCCCATATCTCGCGAACGAGTTGACGAACTCGAGAAATTCCTGTTGCATCTGAAAGCAGAAACTCGCCCGATTACAATGGCAGGTGTATTTTTGCCCTAGGCGATAGTAGTTATTGGTTTCGAGAATCAGACTTGCGAAAATTTTGGTGGTTTCTCAACCATGCCTTAACTTCAAACTCCCATATCTCGCGAACGGATTGACGAACTCGCCAAGTTCCTGTTGCATCTGAAAGTAGAAACTCGCCAGATTACAATGGTGTGTGTACTTTTCCCCTGGGCCATTGTAGTTATTGTTTTCAAGTATCAGACTTGCGAAAATTTTGATGGTTTCTCAACCATTCCTTAATTTCAAACTCCCATATCTCGCGAACGAGTTGACGAACTCGAGAAATTCCTGTTGCATCAGAAAGCAGAAACTCGCCCGATTACAATGGTATGTGTATTTTTGCCCTAGGCCATAGTAGTTATTGGTTTTGAGTATCAGACTTGCGAAAATTTTTATGGTTTCCCAACTATTCCTTAACTTCAAACTCCCATATCTCGCGAACGGACTGACGAACTCGAGAAATTCCTGTTGCATCTGAAAGTGGAAACGCGCCCGATTACAACGGTATGTGTGCTTTTCCCCTAGGCCATTCCAGTTACTGGTTTCGAGTATCAGACTTGCGAAAATTTTGTTGGTTTCTCAACCATTCCTTAACTTCAAACTCCCATATCTCGCGAACGGATTGACGAACTCGAGAAATTCCTGTTGCATATGAAAGCAGAAACTCGCCCGATTACAATGCTGTGTGTACTTTTCCCCTAGGCCATTCCAGTTACTGGTTTCGAGTATCAGACTTGCGAAAATTTTGGTGGTTTCACAACCATTCCTTAACTTCAAACTCCCATATCTCGCGAACGGATTGACGAACTCGCGAAGTTCCTGTTGCATATGAAAGTAGAAACTCGCCCGATTACAATGGTGTGAGTACTTTTCCCCTAGGCCATTGTAGTTATTGGTTTCGTGTATCAGACTTGCGAAAATTTTGATGGCTTCTCAACCATTCCTTAACTTCAAACTCCCATATCTCGCGAACGGTTTGACGACCTCGAGAACTTCCTGTTGACTCTGAAAGAAGAAACTCGCCCGATTACAATGGTATGTGTATTTTTGCCCTAGGCCATAGTAGTTATTGGTTTCGAGCATCAGACTTGTGAAAATTTTGATGGTTTCTCAACCATTCCTTAACTTGGAACTCCCATATCTCACGAACGGATTGACGAACTCGAGAAATTCCTGTTGCATATGAAAGCAGAATCCCGCCTGATTACAATGCTGTGTGTACATTTCCTCTAGGCCATTCCAGTTACTGGTTTCGAGTATCAGACTTGCGAAAATTTTGTTGGTTTCCCAACCATTCCTTAACTTCAAACTCCCATATCTCGCGAACGGATTGACGAACTCGAGAAATTCCTATTGCATCTGAAAGCAGAAACTCGCCCGCTTACAACGGTATGTGTATTTTTGCCCTCGGCCATTGTAGTTATTGGTTTCGAGTATCAGACTTGCGAAAATTTTGATGGTTTACCAACCATTCCTTAACTTCAAACTCCCATATCTCGCGAACGGACTGACGAACTCGAGAAATTCCAGTTGCATCTGAAAGTAGAAACTCGTCCGATTACAATGGTGTGTGTGCTTTTCCCCTAGGCCATTCCAGTTATTGGTTTCGAGTATCAGACTTGCGAAAATTTTGATGGTTTCTCAACCATTCCTTAACTTCAAACTCCCATATCTCGCGAACGGATTGACGAACTCGAGAAATTCCTATTGCATCTGAAAGCAGAAACTCGCCCGATTACCACGGTATGTGTATTTTTGCCCTAGGCCATTGTAGTTATTGGTTTCGAGTATCAGACTTGCGAAAATTTTGATGGTTTCTCAACCATTCCTTAACTTCAAACTCCCATATCTCGCGATTGGATTTACGAACTCGAGAAATTCCTGTTGCATCTGAAAGCAGAGACTCGCCCTATTACAACGGTATGTGTACTTTTGCCCTAGGGCATAGTAGTTATTGGTTTCGAGTATCAGACTTGCGAAAATTTTGATGGTTTCTCAACCATTCCTTAACTTCAAACTCCCATATCTCGCGAACGGATTGACGAACTCGCGAAGTTCCTGTTGCATATGAAAGTAGAAACTCGCCCGATTACAATGGTGTGAGTACTTTTCCCCTAGGCCATTGTAGTTATTGGTTTCGTGTATCAGACTTGCGAAAATTTTGATGGTTTCTCAACCATTCCTTAACTTCAAACTCCCATATCTCGCGAACGAGTTGACGAACTCGAGAAATCCATGTTGCACCTGAAAGCAGAAACTCACCCGATTACAATTGTATGTGTACTTTTCCCCAAGGCCATTCCAGTTATTGGTTTCGAGTATCAGACTTGCGAAAATTTTTATGGTTTCTCAACCATTCCTTAACTTCGAACTCCCATATCTCGCGAACGGATTGACGAACTCGAGAAATTCCTATTGCATCTGAAAGCAGAAACTCGCCCGATTACAACGGTATGTGTATTTTTGCCCTAGGCCATAGTAGTTATTTGTTTCGAGTATCAGACTTGCGAAAATTTTGGTGGTTTCTCAACCACTGCTTAACTTCAAACACCCATATCTCGCGAACTGATTGACGAACTCGCGAAGTTCCTGTTGAATCTGAAAGTAGAAACTCGCCCGATTACAATGGTATGTTTACTTTTGCCCTAGGGCAGAGTAGTTATTGGTTTCGAGTATGAGACTTGCGAAAATTTTGATGGTCTCTCAACCATTCCTTAACTTCAAACTCCCATACCTCGCGAACGAGTTGACGAACTCGAGAAAACGCTGTTGCACCTGAAAGCAGAAACTCGCCCGATTACAATGGTATGTGTATTTTTGCCCTAGGGCATAGTAGTTATTGGTTTCGAGTATCAGACTTGCGAAAATTTTGATGGTTTCTCAACCATTCCTTAACTTCAAACTCCCATATCTCGCGAACGGATTGACGAACTCGAGAAGTTCCTTTTGCATCTGAAAGCAGAAACTCGCCCGATTACAACGGTATGTTTATTTTTGCCCTAGGCCATAGTAGTTATTGTTTTCGAGTATCAGACTTGCGAAAATTTTGATGGTTTCTCAACCATTCCTTAAATTCAATCTCCCATATCTCGCGAGCGGATTGACGAACTCGCGAAGTTCCTGTTGCATCTGAAAGTAGAAACTCGTCCGATTACAATGGTGTGTGTGCTTTTCCCCTAGGCCATTCCAGTTATTGGTTTCGAGTATCAGACTTGCGAAAATTTTGATGGTTTCTCAACCATTCCTTAAATTCAATCTCCCATATCTCGCGAGCGGATTGACGAACTCGAGAAAATCCTGTTGCATCTGAAAGCAGAAACTCGCCCGATTACAACGGTATGTGTATTTTTGCCCTAGGCCATAGTAGTTATTGTTTTCGAGTATCAGACTTGCGAAAATTTTGATGGTTTCTCAACCATTCCTTATATTCAATCTCCCATATCTCGCGAACGGATTGACGAACTCGCGAAGTTCCTGTTGCATATGAAAGTAGAAACTCGCCCGATTACAATGGTGTGAGTACTTGTCCCCTAGGCCATTGTAGTTATTGGTTTCGTGTATCAGACTTGCGAAAATTTTGATGGTTTCTCAACCATTCCTTAACTTCAAACTCCCATACCTCGCGAACGAGTTGACGAACTCGAGAAATCCATGTTGCACCTGAAAGCAGAAACTCGCCCGATTACAATTGTATGTGTACTTTTCCCCAAGGCCATTCCAGTTATTGGTTTCGAGTATCAGACTTGCGAAAATTTTTATGGTTTCTCAACCATTCCTTAACTTCGAACTCCCATATCTCGCGAACGGATTGACGAACTCGAGAAATTCCTATTGCATCTGGAAGCAGAAACTCGCCCGATTACAACGGTATGTGTATTTTTGCCCTAGGCCGTAGTAGTTATTTGTTTCGAGTATCAGACTTGCGAAAATTTTGGTGGTTTCGCAACCACTGCTTAACTTCAAACACCCATATCTCGCGAACTGATTGACGAACTCGCGAAGTTCCTGTTGAATCCGAAAGTAGAAACTCGCCCGATTACAATGGTATGTTTACTTTTGCCCTAGGGCAGAGTAGTTATTGGTTTCGAATATCAGACTTGCGAAAATTTTGATGGTCTCTCAACCATTCCTTAACTTCAAACTCCCATACCTCGCGAACGAGTTGACGAACTCGAGAAATCGCTGTTGCACCTGAAAGCAGAAACTCGCCCGATTACAATGGTATGTGTATCTTTGCCCTAGGGCATAGTAGTTATTGGTTTCGAGTATCAGACTTGCGAAAATTTTGATGGTTTCTCAACCATTCCTTAACTTCGAACTCCCATATCTCGCGAACGGATTGACGAACTCGAGAAATTCCTATTGCATCTGAAAGCAGAAACTCGCCCGATTACAACGGTATGTGTATTTTTGCCCTAGGCCATAGTAGTTATTTGTTTCGAGTATCAGACTTGCGAAAATTTTGGTGGTTTCTCAACCACTGCTTAACTTAAAACACCCATATCTCGCGAACTGATTGACGAACTCGCGAAGTTCCTGTTGAATCTGAAAGTAGAAACTCGCCCGATTACAATGGTATGTTTACTTTTGCCCTAGGGCAGAGTAGTTATTGGTTTCGAGTATCAGACTTGCGAAAATTTTGATGGTCTCTCAACCATTCCTTAACTTCAAACACCCATACCTCGCGAACGAGTTGACGAACTCGAGAAAACGCTGTTGCACCTGAAAGCAGAAACTCGCCCGATTACAATGGTATGTGTATTTTTGCCCTAGGGCATAGTAGTTATTGGTTTCGAGTATCAGACTTGCGAAAATTTTGATGGTTTCTCAACCATTCCTTAACTTCAGACTCCCATATCTCGCGAACGGATTGACGAACTCTAGAAATTCCTGTTGCATCTGAAAGCAGAAACTCACCCGATTACAACGGTATGTGTATTTTTGCCCTAGGCCATAGTAGTTATTGGTTTCGCGTATCAGACTTGCGATAATTTTGATGGTTTCTCAACCATTCCTTAACTTCAGACTCCCATATCTCGCGAACGGATTGACGAACTCCAGAAATTCCTGTTGCATCTGACAGCAGAAACTCGCCCGATTACAGCGGCATGTGTATTTTTCCCCTAGGCCATTGTAGTTATTGGTTTCGAGAATCAGACTTGCGAAAATTTTGATGGTTTCTCAACCATTCCTTAACTTCAAACTCCCTTATCTTGCGAACGGATTGACGAAAACGAGAAATTCCTGTTGCATCTGAAAGTAGAAGTTCGCCCGATTACAACTGTATGTGTATTTTCCCCCTAGGCCATAGTAGTTATTGGTTTCGAGTATCAGACTTGCGAAAATTTTGATGCTTTCTCAACCATTCCTTAACTTCAGACTCCCATATCTCGCGAACGGATTGACGAACTCGAGAAATTCCTGTTGCATCTGAAAGCAGAAACTCGCCCGATTACAAGAGTATGTGTATTTTTGCCCTAGGCCATAGTAGTTATTGGTCTCGAGTATCAGCCTGGCGAAAATTTTGATGGTTTCTCAACCATTCCTTAACTTCAAACTCCCATATCTCGCTAACGGATTGACGAACACGAGAAATTCCTGTTGCATCTGAAAGTAGAAGTTCGCCCGATTACAACGGTATGTGTATTTTCGCCCTAGGCCAGAGTAGTTATTGGTTTCGAGTATCAGACTTGCAAAAATTTTGTTGGTTTTTCAACCATACCTTAACTTCAAACTCCCATATATCGCGAACGGAATAACGAACTCGAGAAATTGCTGTTGCATCTTAAAGCAGAAGCTCGCCCGATTACAACGGTATGTGTATTTTCCCCCAAGGCCATTGTAGTTATTGGTTTCGAGTATCAGCCTGGCAAAAATTTTGATGGTTTCTCAACCATTCCTTAACTTCAAACTCCCATATCTCGCGAACGGATTGACGAACACGAGAAATTCCTATTGCATCTGAAAGTAGAAGTTCGCCCGATTACAACTGTATGTGTATTTTCCCCCTAGGGCATAGTAGTTATTGGTTTCGAGTATCAGACTTGCGAAAATTTTTATGCTTTCTCTACCATTCCTTAACTTCAGACTCTCATATCTCGCGACCGGATTGACGAGCTCGAGAAATTCCTGTTGCATCTGAAAGCAGTAACTCGCCAGATTACAACAGTATATGTATTTTGGCCCTAGGCCATAGTAGTTATTGGTTTCGAGTATCAGACTTGCGAAAATTTTGATGGTTTCTCAACCATTCCTTAACTTCAAACTCCCATATCACGCGAGCGGATTGTCGAACTCGAGATATTCCTGTTGCATCTGAAAGTAGAAACTCGCCCGATTACAATGGTGTGTGTACTTCTGCCCTAGGCCATTCCAGTTATTGGTTTCGAGTATCAGACTTGCGACAATTTTGATGGTTTCTCAACCATTCCTAAAATTCAAACTCCCATATCTCGCGAACGGATTGACGAACTCGAGAAATTCCTATTGCATCTGAAAGCAGAAACTCGCCCGATTACAACGGTATGTGTATTTTTCCCCTAGGCCATAGTAGTTATTGGCTCGAGTATCAGCCTGGCGAAAATTTTGACGGTTTCTCAACCATTCCTTAATTTCAAACTCCCATATCTCTCGAACGGATTGGCGAAGACGGGAAATTCCTGTTGCATCTGAAGCAGAAACTCGCCCGATTACAACGGTATTTGTATTTTTGCCCTAGGCCATAGTAGTTATTGGTTTCTAGTATCAGACTTGCGAAAATTTTGATGGTTTCTCAACCATTCCTTAACTTCAAACTCCCATATCTCGCGAACGGATTGACGAACTCGAGAAGTTCCTGTTGCATCTGAAAGCAGAAACTCGTCCGATTACAACGGTATGTGTATTTTTGCCCTAGGCTATAGTAGTTATTGGTTTCGAGTATCAGACTTGCGAAAATTTTGATGGTTTCTCAACCATTCCTTAACTTCAAACTCCCATATCTCGCGAGCGGAGAGTCGAACTCGAGATATTCCTGTTGCATCTGAAAGTAGAAACTCGCCCGATTACAATGGTGTGTGTACTTCTGCCCTAGGCCCTTCCAGTTATTGTTTTCGAGTATCAGACTTGCGACAATTTTGATGGTTTCTCAACCATTCCTGAAATTCAAACTCCCATATCTCGCGAACGGATTGACGAACTCGAGAAATTCCTATTGCATCTGAAGGCAGAAACTCGCCCGATTACAGCGGCATGTGTATTTTTCCCCTAGGCCATTGTAGTTATTGGTTTCGAGTATCAGCCTGGCGAAAAATTTGATGGTTTCTCAACCATTCCATAGCTTCACACTCCCATATCTCGCGAACGGATTGACGAACACGATAGATTCCTGTTGCACCTGAAAGTAGAAGCTCGACCGATTACAACGGTATGTGTATATTCCCCCTAGGTCATAGTAGTTATTGGTCTCGAGTATCAGCCTGGCGAAAATTTTGATGGTTTCTCAACCATTCCTTAACTTCAAACTCCCATATCTCGCGAACGGATTGACGAACTCAAGAAGTTCCTTTTGCATCTGAAAGCCGAAACTCGCCCGATTAGAACGGTATGTGTATTTTTCCCCTAGGCCATAGTAGTTATTGGCTCGAGTATCAGCCTGGCGAAAATTTTGATCGTTTCTCAACCATTCCTTAATTTCAAACTCCCATATCTCGCGAGCGGATTGACGAACTCGAGAAAATCCTGTTGCATCTGAAAGCAGAAATTCGCACGATTACAACGGTATGTGTATTTTTGCCCTAGGCCATAGCAGTTATTGGTTTCGTGTATCAGACTTGTGAAAATTTTGATGGTTTCTCGACAACTCCTTAACTTCAAACTCCCATATCTCCCGAACGGATTGACGAACTCGAGAAATTCCTGTTGCATCTGAAAGTAGAAGTTCGCCCGATTACAACGGTATGTGTATTTTCGCCCTAGGCCAGAGTAGTTATTGGTTTCGAGTATCAGACTTGCGAAAATTTTGTTGGTTTTTCAACCATACCTTAACTTCAAACTCCCGTATATCGCGAACGGAATAACGAACTCGAGAAATTGCTGTTGCATCTTAAAGCAGAAGCTCGCCCGATTACAACGGTATGTGTATTTTTTCCCAAGGCCATTGTAGTTATTGGTTTCGGGTATCAGCCTGGCGAAAATTTTGATGGTTTCTCAACCATTCCTTAACTTCAAACTCCCATATCTCGCGAACGGATTGACGAACACGAGAAATTCCTGTTGCATCTGAAAGTAGAAGTTCGCCCAATTACAACTGTATGTGTATTTTCCCCCTAGGGCATAGTAGTTATTGGTTTCGAGTATCAGACTTGCGAAAATTTTTGTGCTTTCTCTACCATTCCTTAACTTCAGACTCTCATATCTCGCGACCGGATTGACGAACTCGAGAAATTCCTGTTGCATCTGAAAGCAGTAACTCGCCAGATTACAACAGTATATGTATTTTGGCCCTAGGCCATAGTAGTTATTGGTTTCGAGTATCAGACTTGCGAAAATTTTGATGGTTTCTCAACCATTCCTTAACTTCAAACTCCCATATCTCGCGAGCGGATTGTCGAAATCGAGATATTCCTGCTGCATCTGAAAGTAGAAACTCGCCCGATTACAATGGTGTGTGTACTTCTGCCCTAGGCCATTCCAGTTATTGGTTTCGAGTATCAGACTTGCGACAATTTTGATGGTTTCTCAACCATTCCTAAAATTCAAACTCCCATATCTCGCGAACGGATTGACGAACTCGAGAAATTCCTATTGCATCTGAAAGCAGAAACTCGCCCGATTACAACGGTATGTGTATTTTTCCCCTAGGCCATAGTAGTTATTGGCTCGAGTATCAGCCTGGCGAAAACTTTGACGGTTTCTCAACCATTCCTTAATTTCAAACTCCCATATCTCGCGAACGGATTGGCGAAGACGGGAAATTCCTGTTGCATCTGAAAGCAGAAACTCGCCCGATTACAACGGTATTTGTATTTTTGCCCTAGGCCATAGTAGTTATTGGTTTCTAGTATCAGACTTGCGAAAATTTTGATGGTTTCTCAACCATTCCTTAACTTCAAACTCCCATATCTCGCGAACGGATTGACGAACTCGAGAAGTTCCTGTTGCATCTGAAAGCAGAAACTCGCCCGATTACAGCGGCATGTGTATTTTTCCCCTAGGCCATTGTAGTTATTGGTTTCGAGTATCAGCCTGGCGAAAAATTTGATGGTTTCTCAACCATTCCATAGCTTCACACTCCCATATCTCGCGAACGGATTGACGAACACGATAGATTCCTGTTGCACCTGATAGTAGAAGCTCGACCGATTACAACGGTATGTGTATATTCCCCCTAGGTCATTGTAGTTATTGGTCTCGAGTATCAGCCTGGCGAAAGTTTTGATGGTTTCTCAACCATTCCTTAACTTCAACCTCCCATATCTCGCGAACGGATTGACGAACTCGAGAAATTCCTATTGCATCTGAAAGCAGAAACTCGCCCGATTACAGCGGCATGTGTATTTTTCCCCTAGGCCATTGTAGTTATTGGTTTCGAGTATCAGCCTGGCGAAAAATTTGATGGTTTCTCAACCATTCCATAACTTCAAACTCCCATATCTCGCGAACGGATTGACGAACACAAGAGATTCCTGTTGCACCTGAAAGTAGAAGCTCGCCCGATTACAACGGTATGTGTATTTTTACCCTAGGCCATTGTAGTTATTGGTTTCGAGTATCAGAATTGCGAAAATTTTGTTGGTTTTTCAACCATACGTTAACTTCAAACTCCCATATATCGCGAACGGAATAACGAACTCGAGAAATTGCTGTTGCATCTTAAAGCAGAAGCTCGCCCGATTACAACGGTATGTGTATTTTTCCCCATGGTCATTGTAGTTATTGGTTTCGAGTATCAGCCTGGCGAAAATTTTGATGGTTTCTCAACCATTCCTTAACTTCAAACTCCCATATCTCGCGAACGGATTGACGAACACGAGAAATTCCTGTTGCATCTGAAAGTAGAAGTTCGCCCGATTACAACGGTATGTGTATTTTCCACCTAGGCCATCGTAGTTATTGGTTTCGAGTATCAGACTTGCGAAAATTTTGATGCTTTCTCAACCATTCCTTAACTTTAGACTCCCATATTTCGCGAACGGATTGACGAACTCGAGAAATTCCTGTTGCATTCGAAAGCAGTAACTCGCCCGATTACAACAGTATGTGTATTTTTGCCGTAGGCCATAGTAGTTATTGGTCTCGAGTATCAGCCTGGCGAAAATTTTGATGGTTTCTCCACCATTCCTTAACTTCAAACTCCCATATCTCGCGAACAGATAGGCGAAGACGGGAAATTCCTGTTGCATCTGAAAGCAGAAACTCGCCCGATTACAACGGTATTTGTATTTTTGCCGTAGGCCATAGTAGTTATTGGTTTCTAGTATCAGACTTGCGAAAATTTTGATGGTTTCTCAACCATTACTAAAATTCAAACTCCCATATCTCGCGAACGGATTGACGAACCCGAGAGATTCCTGTTGCACCTGAAAGTAGAAGCTCGCCCGATTACAACGGTATATGTATTTTCCCCCTTGGCCATTGTAGTTATTGGTCTCGAGTATCAACCTGGCGAAAGCTTTGATGGTTTCTCAACCATTCCTTAACTTCAGACTCCCATATTTCGCGAACGGATTGACGAACTCGAGAAATTCCTGTTGCATCCGAAAGCAGTAACTCGCCCGATTACAACAGTATGTGTATTTTTGCCGTAGGCCATAGTAGTTATTGGTCTCGAGTATCAGCCTGGCGAAAATTTTGATGGTTTCTCAACCATTCCTTAACTTCAAACTCCCATATCTCGCGAACGGATTGACGAACACGAGAAATTCCTGTTGCATCTGAAAGTAGAAGTTCGCCCGATTACAACTGTATGTGTATTTTCCCCCTAGGCAATAGTAGTTATTGGTTTCGAGTATCAGACTTGCGAAAATTTTTATGCTTTCTCTACCATTCCTTAACTTCAGACTCCCATATCTCGCGAACGGATTGACGAACTCGAGAAATTCCTGTTGCATCTGAAAGCAGTAACTCGCCCGATTACAACAGTATGTGTATTTTGGCCCTAGGCCATAGTAGTTATTGGTCTCGAGTATCAGCCTGGCGAAAATTTTGATGGTTTCTCAACCATTCCTTAACTTCAAACTCCCATATCTCGTGAACGGATTGACGAACACGAGAAATTCCTGTTTCATCTGAAAGTAGAAGTTCGCCCGATTACAACTGTATGTGTATTTTCCCCCTAGGCCATAGCAGTTATTGGTTTCGAGTATCAGACTTGCGAAAATTTTGATGGTTTCTCGACCACTCCTTAACTTCAAACTCCCATATCTCCCGCCCGGATTGTCGAACTCGAGAAATTCCTGTTGCATCTGAAAGCAGAAACTCGCCCGATTACAGCGGCATGTGTATTTTTCCCCTAGGCCATAGTAGTTATTGGTTTCGAGTATCAGACTTGCGAAAATTTTGATGGTTTCTCAACCAATCCGTAAATTCAATCTCCCATATCTCGCGAGGGGATTGACGAACTCGAGAAATTCCTGTTGCATCTGAAAGTAGAAGTTCGCCCGATTACAACTGTATGGGTATTTTCCCCCTAGGCCATAGTAGTTATTGGCTCGAGTATCAGCCTGGCGAAAATTTTGATGGTTTCTCAACCATTCCTTAACTTCAATCTCCCATATCTCGCGAACGGATTGACGAACTCGAGAAGTTCCTGTTGCATCTGAAAGCAGAAACTCGTCCGATTACAGCGGCATGTGTATTTTTCCCCCTTGGCCATTGTAGTTATTGGTCTCGAGTATCAGCCTGGCGAAAGTTTTGATGGTTTCTCAATCATTCCTTAAATTCAATCTCCCATATCTCGCGAGCGGATTGACGAACTCGAGAAATTCCTGTTGCATCTGAAAGTAGAAGTTCGCCCGATTACAACTGTATGGGTATTTTCCCCCTAGGCCATAGTAGTTATTGGCTCGAGTATCAGCCTGGCGAAAATTTTTATGGTTTCTCAACCATTCCTTAACTTCAAACTCCCATATCTCGCGAACGGATTCACGAACTCGAGAAGTTCCTTTTGCATCTGAAAGCAGAAACTCGCCCGATTACAACGGTATGTGTATTTTCGCCCTAAGCCAGAGTAGTTATTGGTTTCGAGTATCAGACTTGCGAAAATTTTGTTGGTTTTTCAACCATACCTTAACTTCAAACTCCCATATATCGCGAACGGAATAACGAACTCGAGAAATTGCTGTTGCATCTTAAAGCAGAAGCTCGCCCGTTTACAACGGTATGTGTATTTTTTCCCAAGGCCATTGTAGTTATTGGTTTCGGGTATCAGCCTGGCGAAAATTTTGATGGTTTCTCAACCATTCCTAAACTTCAAACTCCCATATCTCGCGAACGGATTGACGAACACGAGAAATTCCTGTTGCATCTGAAAGTAGAAGTTCGCCCGATTACAACTGTATGTGTATTTTCCCCCTAGGGCATAGTAGTTATTGGTTTCGAGTATCAGACTTGCGAAAATTTTTATGCTTTCTCTACCATTCCTTAACTTCAGACTCTCATATCTCGCGACCGGATTGACGAACTCGAGAAATTCCTGTTGCATCTGAAAGCAGTAACTCGCCAGATTACAACAGTATATGTATTTTGGCCCTAGGCCATAGTAGTTATTGGTTTCGAGTATCAGACTTGCGAAAATTTTGATGGTTTCTCAACCATTCCTTAACTTCAAACTCCCATATCTCGCGAGCGGATTGTCGAAATCGAGATATTCCTGTTGCATCTGAAAGTAGTAACTCGCCCGATTACAATGGTGTGTGTACTTCTGCCCTAGGCCATTCCAGTTATTGGTTTCGAGTATCAGACTTGCGACAATTTTGATGGTTTCTCAACCATTCCTAAAATTCAAACTCCCATATCTCGCGAACGGATTGACGAACTCGAGAAATTCCTATTGCATCTGAAAGCAGAAACTCGCCCGATTACAACGGTATGTGTATTTTTCCCCTAGGCCATAGTAGTTATTGGCTCGAGTATCAGCCTGGCGAAAACTTTGACGGTTTCTCAACCATTCCTTAATTTCAAACTCCCATATCTCGCGAACGGATTGGCGAAGACGGGAAATTCCTGTTGCATCTGAAAGCAGAAACTCGCCCGATTACAACGGTATTTGTATTTTTGCCCTAGGCCATAGTAGTTATTGGTTTCTAGTATCAGACTTGCGAAAATTTTGATGGTTTCTCAACCATTCCTTAACTTCAAACTCCCATATCTCGCGAACGGATTGACGAACTCGAGAAGTTCCTGTTGCATCTGAAAGCAGAAACTCGTCCGATTACAACGGTATGTGTATTTTTGCCCTAGGCTATAGTAGTTATTGGTTTCGAGTATCAGACTTGCGCAAATTTTGATGGTTTCTCATCCATTCCTTAACTTCAAACTCCCATATCTCGCGAGCGGAGTGTCGAACTCGAGATATTCCTGTTGCATCTGAAAGTAGAAACTCGCCCGATTACAATGGTGTGTGTACTTCTGCCCTAGGCCATTCCAGTTATTGTTTTCGAGTATCAGACTTGCGACAATTTTGATGGTTTCTCAACCATTCCTTAACTTCAAACTCCCATATCTCGCGAACGGATTGACGAACTCGAGAAATTCCTATTGCATCTGAAAGCAGAAACTCGCCCGATTACAGCGGCATGTGTATTTTTCCCCTAGGCCATTGTAGTTATTGGTTTCGAGTATCAGCCTGGCGAAAAATTTGATGGTTTCTCAACCATTCCATAGCTTCACACTCCCATATCTCGCGAACGGATTGACGAACACGATAGATTCCTGTTGCACCTGAAAGTAGAAGCTCGACCGATTACAACGGTATGTGTATATTCCCCCTAGGTCATTGTAGTTATTGGTCTCGAGTATCAGCCTGGCGAAAGTTTTGATGGTTTCTCAACCATTCCTTAACTTCAAACTCCCATATCTCGCGAACGGACTGACGAACTCGAGAAATTCCTATTGCATCTGAAAGCAGAAACTCGCCCGATTACAGCGGCATGTGTATTTTTCCCCTAGGCCATTGTAGTTATTGGTTTCGAGTATCAGCCTGGCGTAAAATTTGATGGTTTCTCAACCATTCCATAACTTCAAACTCCCATATCTCGCGAACGGATTGACGAACACAAGAGATTCCTGTTGCACCTGAAAGTAGAAGCTCGCCCGATTACAACGGTATGTGTATTTTCCCCCTAGGCCATAGCAGTTATTGGTTTCGAGTATCAGACTTGCGAAAATTTTGATGGTTTCTCGACCACTCCTTAACTTCAAACTCCCATATCTCCCGCCCGGATTGTCGAACTCGAGAAATTCCTGTTGCATCTGAAAGTAGAAACTCGCCCGATTACAACTGTATGGGTATTTTCCCCCTAGGCCATAGTAGTTATTGGCTCGAGTAACAGCCTGGCGAAAATTTTGATGGTTTCTCAACCATTCCTTAACTTCAAACTCCCATATCTCGCGAACGGATTCACGAACTCGAGAAGTTCCTTTTGCATCTGAAAGCAGAAACTCGCCCGATTACAACGGTATGTGTATTTTTGCCCTAGGCCATAGTAGTTATTGGTCTCGAGTATCAGCCTGGCGAAAATTTTGATGATTTCTGAACCATTCCTTAAATTCAATCTCCCATATCTCGCGAGCGGATTGACGAACTCGAGAAAGTCCTGTTGCATCTGAAAGCAGAAATTCGCCCGATTACAACGGTATGTGTATTTTTGCCCTAGGCCATAGCAGTTATTGGTTTCGAGTATCAGACTTGTGAATATTTTGATGGTTTCTCAACCATTCCTTAACTTCAAACTCCCATATCTCGCGAACGGATTGACGAACTCGAGAAATTCCTATTGCATCTGAAAGCAGAAACTCGCCCGATTACAGCGGCATGTGTATTTTTCCCCTAGGCCATTGTAGTTATTGGTTGCGAGTATCAGCCTGGCGAAAAATTTGATGGTTTCTCAACCATTCCATAACTTCAAACTCCCATATCTCGCGAACGGATTGACCAACACGAGAGATTCCTGTTGCACCTGAAAGTAGAAGCTCGCCCGATTACAACGGTATGTGTATTTTCCCACTTGGCCATTGTAGTTATTGGTCTCGAGTATCAGCCTGGCGAAAGTTTTGATGGTTTCTCAACCATTCCTTAACTTCAGACTCCCATATCTCACGAACGGGTTGACGAACTCGAGAAATTCCTGTTGCATCTGAAAGCAGAATCTCGTCCGATTACAACGGTATGTGTATTCTTACCCTAGGCCATAGTAGTTATTGTTTTCGAGTATCAAACTTGCGAAAATTTTGATGGTTTCTCAACCATTACTTAACTTCAAACTCCCATATCTCGCGAACGGATTGACGAACTCGAGAAATTCCTGTTGCATCTGAAAGCAGAAACGCGTCCTATTACTACGGTATGTTTATTTTGGCCCTAGGCCATAGTAGTTATTGGTTTCGAGTATCAGACTTGCGAAAATTTTGATTGTTTCTCAACCATTCCTTAACTCCAACCTCCCATATCTCGCGAACGGATTGACGAACTCGAGAAATTCCTGTTGCATCTGAAAGCAGAAACTCGTCCGATTACAACGGTATGTGTATTCTTGCGCTAGGCCATAGTAGTTATTGGTTTCGAGTATCAGACTTGCGAAAATTTTGATGGTTTCTCAACCATTCCGTAACTTCAAACTCCCATATCTCGCGAACGGATTGACGAACTCTAGAAATTCCTGTTGCATCTGAAAGCAGGACCTCACCCGATTACAACGGTATGTGTATTTTTGCCCTAGGCCATAGTAGTTATTGGTTTCGAGTATCAGACTTGCGATAATTTTGATGGCTTCTCAACCATTCCTTAACTTCAGACTCCCAAATCTCGCGAACGGATTGACGAACTCTAGAAATTCCTGTTGCATCTGAAAGCAGCCACTCGCCCGATTACAACGGTATGTGTATTTTGGCCCTAGGCCATAGTAGTTATTGGTTTCGGGTATCAGACTTGGCAAAATTTTGATTGTTTCTCAACCATTCCTTAACTTCAAACTCCCATATCTCGCGAACGGTTTGACGAACTCTTCAAATTACTGTTGCATCTGAAAGCAGAAACTCGCCCGATTACAACGGTATGTGTATTTTCCCCCTAGGCCATAGTAGTTATTGGTCTCGAGTATCAGCCTGGCGAAAATTTTGATGGTTTCTCAACCATTCCTTAACTTCAAACTCCCATATCTCGCGAACGGATTGACGAACACGAGAAATTCCTGTTGCATCTGAAAGTAGTTCGCCCGATTACAACGGTATGTGTATTTTTGCCCTAGGCCATAGTAGTTATTGGTTTCGAGTATCAGATTTGCGAAAATTTTGATGGTTTCTCAACCATTCCTTACCTTCAAACTCCCATACCTCGCGAACGGATTGTCGAACTGGAGAAATTCCTGTTGCATCAGAAAGCAGAAACTCGCCCGATTACAACGGTATGTGTATTTTTGCCCTAGGCCATAATAGTTATTGGTTTCGAGTATCAGACTTGCGAAAATTTTGATGGTTTCTCAACCATTCCTTAACTTCAGACTCCCATATCTCACGAACGGATTGACGAACTCGAGAAATTCCTGTTGCATCTGAAAGTAGAAACTCGCCCGATTACAATGGTGTGTGTACTTTTTCCCTAGGCCATTCCAGTTATTGGTCTCGAGTATCAGCCTGGCGAAAATTTTGATGGTTTCTCAACCATTCCTTAACTTCAAACTCCCATATCTCGCGAACGGATTGACGAACACGAGAAATTCCTGTTGCATCTGAAAGTAGTTCGCCCGATTACAACGGTATGTGTATTTTTGCCCTAGGCCATAGTAGTTATTGGTTTCGAGTATCAGATTTGCGAAAATTTTGATGGTTTCTCAACCATTCCTTACCTTCAAACTCCCATACCTCGCGAACGGATTGTCGAACTGGAGAAATTCCTGTTGCATCAGAAAGCAGAAACTCGCCCGATTACAACGGTATGTGTATTTTTGCCCTAGGCCATAATAGTTATTGGTTTCGAGTATCAGACTTGCGAAAATTTTGATGGTTTCTCAACCATTCCTTAACTTCAGACTCCCATATCTCACGAACGGATTGACGAACTCGAGAAATTCCTGTTGCATCTGAAAGTAGAAACTCGCCCGATTACAATGGTGTGTGTACTTTTTCCCTAGGCCATTCCAGTTATTGGTTTCGAGTATCAGACTTGCGACATATTTGATGGTTTCTCAACCATTCCTTAAATTCAAACTCCCATATCTCGCGAACGGATTGACGAACTCGAGAAATTGCTGTTGCATCTGAAAGCAGAAACACGCCCGATTACAACGCTATGTTTATTTTTGCCCCAGGCCATAGTAGTTATTGGTTTCTAGTATCAGACTTGCGAAAATTTTGATGGTTTCTCAACCATTCCTTAACTTCAGACTCCCATATCTCACGAACGGATTGACGAACTCGAGAAATTGCTGTTGCATCTGAAAGTAGAACCTCGCCCGATTACAATGGTGTGTGTACTCTTTCCCTAGGCCATTCCAGTTATTGGTTTCGAGTATCAGACTTGCGACAATTTTGATGGTTTCTCAACCATTCCTTAAATTCAAACTCCCATATCTCGCGAACGGATTGACGAACACGAGAAATTCCTGTTGCATCTGAAAGTAGTTCGCCCGATTACAACGGTATGTGTATTTTTGCCCTAGGCCATAGTAGTTATTGGTTTCGAGTATCAGATTTGCGAAAATTTTGATGGTTTCTCAACCATTCCTTACCTTCAAACTCCCATACCTCGCGAACGGATTGTCGAACTGGAGAAATTCCTGTTGCATCAGAAAGCAGAAACTCGCCCGATTACAACGGTATGTTTATTTTTGCCCTAGGCCATAGTAGTTATTGGTTTCTAGTATCAGACTTGCGAAAATTTTGATGGTTTCTCAACCATTCCTTAACTTCAGACTCCCATATCTCACGAACGGATTGACGAACTCGAGAAATTGCTGTTGCATCTGAAAGCAGAAACTCGTCCGATTACAACGGTATGTGTATTCTTACCCTAGGCCATAGTAGTTATTGGTTTCTAGTATCAGACTTGCGAAAATTTTGATGGTTTCTCAACCATTACTTAACTTCAAACTCCCATATCTCGCGAACGGATTGACGAACTCGAGAAATTCCTGTTGCATCTGAAAGTAGAATCTCGCCCGATTACAATGGTGTGTGTACTCTTTCCCTAGGCCATTCCAGTTATTGGTTTCGAGTATCAGACTTGCGACAATTTTGATGGTTTCTCAACCATTCCTTAAATTCAAACTCCCATATCTCGCGAACGGATTGACGAACTCGAGAAATTGCTGTTGCATCTGAAAGCAGAAACTCGTCCGATTACAACGGTGTGTGTATTTTTGCCCTAGGCCATAGTAGTTATTAGTTTCGAGTATCAGACTTGCGAAAATTTTGATGGTTTCTCAACCATTCCGTAACTTCAAACTCCCATATCTCGCGAACGGATTGACGAACTCTAGAAATTCCTGTTGCATCTGAAAACAGGACCGCACCCGATTACAACGGTATGTGTATTTTTGCCCTAGGCCATAGCAGTTCATGGTTTCGAGTATCAGACTTGCGAAAATTTTGATGGTTTCTCGACCCCTCCTTAATTTCAATCTCCCATATCTCCCGAACGGATTGACGAACTCGAGAAATTGCTGTTGCATCTGAAAGCAGAAACTCGCCCGATTACAACGCTATGTGTATTTTTGCCCTAGGCCACAGTAGTTATTGGTTTCTAGTATCAGACTTGCGAAAATTTTGATGGTTTCTCAACCATTCCTTTACTTCAAACTCCCATATCTCGCGAACGGATTGACGAACTCGAGAAGTTCCTGTTGCATCTGAAAGCAGAAACTCGTCCGATTACAACGGTATGTGTATTTTGGCCCTAGGCCATAGTAGTTATTGGTTTCGAGTATCAGACTTGCGAAAATTTTGATGGTTTCTCGACCACTCCTTAACTTCAAACTCCCATATCTCCCGAACGGATTGACGAACTCGAGAAATTCCTGTTGCATCTGAAAGCAGAAACTCGCCCGATTACAACGGTATGTGTATTTTTCCCCTAGGCCATAGTAGTTATTGGTTTCGAGTATCAGACTTGCGAAAATTTTGATGGTTTCTCAACCATTCCTTAACTTCAGACACCCATATCTCACGAACGGGTTGAAGAACTCGAGAAATACCTGTTGCATCTGAAAGCAGAAACTCGTCCGATTACAACGGTATGTGTATTTTTACCCTAGGCCATAGCAGTTATTGGTTTCGAGTATCAAACTTGCGAAAATTTTGATGGTTTCTCAACCATTACTTAAATTCAAACTCCCATATCTCGCGAACGGATTGACGAACTCGAGAAATTCCGGTTGCATCTGAAAGCAGAAGCTCGCCCGATTACAAAGGTATGTGTATTTTTGCCCTAGGCCATAGTAGTTATTGGTTTCGAGTATCAGACTTGCGAAAATTTTGATGGTTTCTCAACCATTCCTTAGCTTCAAACTCCCATATCTCGCGAACGGATTGACGAACTGGAGAAATTCCTATTGCATCTGAAAGCAGAAACTCGCCCGATTACAACGGTATGTGTATTTTTGCCCTAGGCCATAGTAGTTATTGGTTACGAGTATCAGACTTGCGAAAATTTTGATGGTTTCTCAACCATTCCTTAACTTCAAACTCCCATATCTCGCGAACGCATTGACGATCTCGAGAAATTCCTATTGCATCTGAAAGGAGAAACTTACCCGATTACAACGTTGTGTGTATTTTTGCCCTAGGCCATAGTCGTTATTGGTTTCGAGTATCAGACTTGCGAAAATTTTGATGGTTTCTCAACCATTCCTTAACTTCAATCTCCCATATCTACGCGAGCGGATTGACGAACTCGAGAAAATCCTGTTGCATCTGAAAGCCGAAACTCGTCCGATTACAACGGTATGTGTATTCTTACCCTAGGCCATAGTAGTTATTGGTTTCGAGTATCAGACTTGCGAAAATTTTGATGGTTTCTCAACCATTCCTTAACTTCAGACTCCCATATCTCACGAACGGATTGACGAACTCGAGAAATTCCTGTTGCATCTGAAAGCAGAAACTCGTCCGATTACAACGGTATGTGTATTTTTACCCTAGGCCATAGTAGTTATTGGTTTCGAGTATCAAACTTGCGAAAATTTTGATGGTTTCTCAACCATTACTTAATTTCAAACTCCCATATCTCGCGAACGGATTGACGAACTCGAGAAATTCCTGCTGCATCTGAAAGTAGAAACTCGCCCGATTACAATGGTGTGTGTACTTTTTCCATAAGCCATTCCAGTTATTGGTTTCGAGTATCAGACTTGCGACATATTTGATGGTTTCTCAACCATTCCTTAAATTCAAACTCCCATATCTCGCGAACGGATTGAAGAACTCGAGAAATTCCTGTTGCATCAGAAAGCAGAAACTCGTCCGAATACAACGGTATGTGTATTCTTACTCTAGGCCATAGTAGTTATTGGTTTCGAGTATCAAACTTGCGAAAATTTTGAAGGTTTCTCAACCATTACTTAACTTCGAACTCCCATATCTCGCGAACGGTTTGGTTCCGAGTATCAAACTAGCGAAAATTTTGATGGTTTCTCAACCATTACTTAACTTCAAACTCCCATATCTCGCGAACGGATTGACGAACTCGCGAAATTCCTGTTGCATCTGAAAGTAGAAACTCGCCCGATTACAATGGTGTGTGTACTCTTTCCCTAGGCCATTCCAGTTATTGGTTTCGAGTATCAGACTTGCGAAAATTTTGATGGTTTCTCGACCACTCCTTAACTTCAAACTCCCATATCTCCCGAACGGATTGACGAACTCGAGAAATTGCTGTTGCATCTGAAAGCAGAAACTCGCCTGATTACAACGCTATGTATATTTTTGCCCTAGGCCATAGTAGTTATTGGTTTCGAGTAACAGACTTGCGAAAATTTTGATGGTTTCTCGACCACCCCTTAAATTCAAACCCCCATATCTCGCGAACGGATTGACGAACTCGTGAATTTCCTGTAGCATCTGAAAGCAGAAACTCGCCCGATTACAACGGTATGTGTATTTTTGCCCTAGGCCATAGCAGTTATTGGTTTCGAGTATCAGACTTGCGAAAATTTTGATGGTTTCTCGAACATTCCTTAACTTCAAGCTCCCATATCTCCCGAACGGATTGACGAACTCGAGAAATTGCTGTTGCATCTAAAAGCAGAAACTCGCCCGATTACAACGCTATGTGTATTTTTGCCCTAGGCCATAGTAGTTATTGGTTTCTAGTATCAGACTTGCGAAAATTTTGATGGTTTCTCAACCATTCCTTAACTTCAAACTCCCATATCTCGCGAACGGATTGACGAACTCGAGAAGTTCCTGTTGCATCTGAAAGCAGAACCTCGTCCGATTACAACGGTATGTGTATTTTGGCCCTAGGCCATAGTAGTTAATGGTTTCGAGTAACAGACTTGCGAAAATTTTGATGGTTTCTCGACCACTCCTTAACTTCAAACTCCCATATCTCCCGAATGGATTGACGAACTCGAGAAATTCCTGTTGCATCTGAAAGCAGAATCTCGCCCGATTACAACGGTACGTGTATTTTTCCCCTAGGCCATAGTAGTTATTGGTCAAGAGTATCAGCCTGGCGAAAATTTTGATGGTTTCTCAACCATTCCTTAACTTCAGACTCCCATATCTCACGAACGGATTGACGAACTCGAGAAATTCCTGTTGCATCTGAAAGCAGAAACTCGTCCGATTACAACGGTATGGGTATTTTTACCCTAGGCCATAGTAGTTATTGGTTTCGAGTATCAAACTTGCGAAAATTTTGATGGTTTCTCAACCATTACTTAACTTCAAACACCTATATCTCGCGAACGGATTGACGAACTAGAGAAATTCCGGTTGTATCTGAAAGTAGAAACTCGCCCGATTACAATGGTGTGTGTACTCTTTCCCTAGGCCATTCCAGTTATTGGTTTCGAGTATCAGACTTGCGACAATTTTGATGGTTTCTCAACCATTCCTTAACTTCAAACTCCCATATCTCGCGAACGGATTGACGAACTCGAGAAGTTCCTGTTGCATCTGAAAGCAGAACCTCGTCCGATTACAACGGTATGTGTATTTTGGCCCTAGGCCATAGTAGTTAATGGTTTCGAGTAACAGACTTGCGAAAATTTTGATGGTTTCTCGACCACTCCTTAACTTCAAACTTCCATATCTCCCGAACGGATTGACGAACTCGAGAAATTGCTGTTGCATCTGAAAGCAGAAACTCGCCTGATTACAACGCTATGTATATTTTTGCCCTAGGCCATAGTAGTTATTGGTTTCGAGTAACAGACTTGCGAAAATTTTGATGGTTTCTCGACCACCCCTTAACTTCAAACCCCCATATCTCGCGAACGGATTGACGAACTCGAGAATTTCCTGTAGCATCTGAAAGCAGAAACTCGCCCGATTACAACGGTATGTGTATTTTTGCCCTAGGCCATAGCAGTTATTGGTTTCGAGTATCAGACTTGCGAAAATTTTGATGGTTTCTCGAACACTCCTTAACTTCAAGCTCCCATATCTCCCGAACGGATTGACGAACTCGAGAAATTGCTGTTGCATCTGAAATTAGAAACTCGCCCGATTACAACGCTATGTGTATTTTTGCCCTAGGCCATAGTAGTTATTGGTTTCTAGTATCAGACTTGCGAAAATTTTGATGGTTTCTCAACCATTCCTTAACTTCAAACTCCCATATCTCGCGAACGGATTGACGAACTCGAGAAGTTCCTGTTGCATCTGAAAGCAGAACCTCGTCCGATTACAACGGTATGTGTATTTTGGCCCTAGGCCATAGTAGTTAATGGTTTCGAGTAACAGACTTGCGAAAATTTTGATGGTTTCTCGACCACTCCTTAACTTCAAACTCCCATATCTCCCGAATGGATTGACGAACTCGAGAAATTCCTGTTGCATCTGAAAGCAGAATCTCGCCCGATTACAACGGTACGTGTATTTTTCCCCTAGGCCATAGTAGTTATTGGTCAAGAGTATCAGCCTGGCGAAAATTTTGATGGTTTCTCAACCATTCCATAACTTCAGACTCCCATATCTCACGAACGGATTGACGAACTCGAGAAATTCCTGTTGCATCTGAAAGCAGAAACTCGTCCGATTACAACGGTATGGGTATTTTTACCCTAGGCCATAGTAGTTATTGGTTTCGAGTATCAAACTTGCGAAAATTTTGATGGTTTCTCAACCATTACTTAACTTCAAACTCCCATATCTCGCGAACGGATTGACGAACTAGGGAAATTCCGGTTGTATCTGAAAGTAGAAACTCGCCCGATTACAATGGTGTGTGTACTCTTTCCCTAGGCCATTCCAGTTATTGGTTTCGAGTATCAGACTTGCGACAATTTTGATGGTTTCTCAACCATTCCTTAAATTCATACTCCCATATCTCGCGAACGGATTGACGAACTCGAGAAATTCCTGTTGCATCTGAAAGTAGAAGTTCGCCCGATTACAACGGTATGTGTATTTTTGCCCTAGGCCATAGTAGTTATTAGTTTCGAGTATCAGACTTGCGAAAATTTTGATGGATTCTCAACCATTCCGTAACTTCAAACTCCCATATCTCGCGAACGGATTGACGAACTCTAGAAATTCCTGTTGCATCTGAAAGCAGGACCTCACCCGATTACAACGGTATGTGTATTTTTGCCCTAGGCCATAGTAGTTATTGGTTTCGAGTATCAGACTAGCGATAATTTTGATGGTTTCTCAACCATTCCTTAACTTCAGACTCCCAAATCTCGCGAACGGATTGACGAACTCGAGAAATTCCTGTTGCATCTGAAAGCAGACACTCGCCCGATTACAACGCTATGTGTATTTTTCCCCTAGGCCATAGTAGTTATTGGTTTCGAGTATCAGCCTGGCGAAAATTCTGATGGTTTCTCAACCATTCCTTAACTTCAGACTCCCATATCTCGCGAACGGATTGACGAACTCGAGAAATTCCTGTTGCATCTGAAAGTAGAAGTTCGCCCGACTACAACGGTATGTGTATTTTTGCCCTAGGCCATAGTAGTTATTGGTTTCGAGTATCAGACTTGCGAAAATTTTGATGGTTTCTCAACCATTCCTTAACTTCAAGCTCCCATACCTCGTGAATGGATTGTCGAACTGGAGAAATTCCTGTTGCATCAGAAAGCAGAAACTCGCCCGATTACAACGGTATGTGTATTTTTGCCCAAGGCCATAGTAGTTACTGGTTTCGAGTATCAGACTTGCGAAAATTTTGATGGTTTCTCAACCACTCCTTAACTTCAAACTCCCATATCTCCCGAATGGATTGACGAACTCGAGAAATTCCTGTTGCATCAGAAAGCAGAAACTCGCCCGATTACAACGGTATGTGTATTTTTGCCCTAGGCCATAGTAGATATTGGTTTCGAGTATCAGACTTGCGAAAATTTTGATGGATTCTCAACCATTCCTTAACTTCAGACTCCCATATCTCACGAACGGTTTGACGAACTCGAGAAATTCCTGTTGCATCTGAAAGCAGAAACTCGTCCGATTACAGCGGTATGTGTATTCCTACCCTAGGCCATAGTAGTTATTGGTTTCGAGTATCAAACTTGCGAAAATTTTGATGGTTTCTCAACCATTACTTAACTTCAAACTCCCATATCTCGCGAACTGATTGGTTTCGAGTATCAAACTTGCGAAAATTTTGATGGTTTCTCAACCATTACTTAACTTCAAACTCCCATATCTCGCGAACGGATTGACGAACTCGAGAAATTCCTGTTGCATCTGAAAGTAGAAACTCGCCCGATTACAATGGTGTGTGTACTCTATCCCTAGGCCATTCCAGTTATTGGTCTCGAGTAGCAGACTTGCGACAATTTTGATGGTTTCTCAACCATTCCTTAAATTCAAACTCCCATATCTCGCGAACGAATTGACGAACTCGAGAAATTCCTGTTGCATCTGAAAGCAGAAACTCGTCCGATTACAACGGTATGTGTATTTTTGCCCTAGGCCATAGTAGTTATTAGTTTCGAGTATCAGACTTGCGAAAATTTTGATGGTTTCTCAACCATTCCTTAACTTCAGACTCCCATATCTCACGAACGGTTTGACGAACTCGAGAAATTCCTGTTGCATCTGAAAGCAGAAACTCGTCCGATTACAGCGGTATGTGTATTCCTACCCTAGGCCATAGTAGTTATTGGTTTCGAGTATCAAACTTGCGAAAATTTTGATGGTTTCTCAACCATTACTTAACTTCAAACTCCCATATCTCGCGAACTGATTGGTTTCGAGTATCAAACTTGCGAAAATTTTGATGGTTTCTCAACCATTCCTTAACTTCAGACTCCCAAATCTTGCGAACGGATTGACGAACTCGAGAAATTCCTGTTGCATCTGAAAGCAGACACTCGCTCGATTACAACGGTATGTGTATTTTTCCCCTAGGCCATAGAAGTTATTGGTTTCGAGTATCAGCCCGGCGAAAATTCTGATGGTTTCTCAACCATTCCTTAACTTCAGACTCCCATATCTCGCGAACGGATTGACGAACACGAGAAATTCCTGTTGCATCTGAAAGTAGAAGCTCGCCCGATTACAACGGTATGTGTATTTTCCCCCTAGGCCATAGTAGTTATTGGTTTCGAGTATCAGACTTGCGAAAATTTTGATGGTTTTTCGACCACTCCTTAACTTCAAACTCCCATATCTCCCGAACGGATTGACGAACTCGAGAAATTGCTGTTGCATCTGAAAGCAGAAACTCGCCCGATTACAACGCTATGTGTATTTTTGCCCTGGGCCATAGTAGTTATTGGTTTCTAGTATCAGACTTGCGAAAATTTTGATGGTTTCTCAACCATTCCTTAACTTCAAACTCCCATATCTCGCGAACGGATTGACGAACTCGAGAAGTTCCTGTTGCATCTGAAAGCAGAAACTCGTCCGATTACAACGGTATGTGTATTTTGGCCCTAGGCCATAGTAGTTAATGGTTTCGAGTAACAGACTTGCGAAAATTTTGATGGTTTCTCGACCACTCCTTAACTTCAAACTCCCATATCTCCCGAATGGATTGACGAACTCGAGAAATTCCTGTTGCATCTGAAAGCAGAATCTCGCCCGATTACAACGGTACGTGTATTTTTCCCCTAGGCCATAGTAGTTATTGGTCAAGAGTATCAGCCTGGCGAAAATTTTGATGGTTTCTCAACCATTCCATAACTTCAGACTCCCATATCTCACGAACGGATTGACGAACTCGAGAAATTCCTGTTGCATCTGAAAGCAGAAACTCGTCCGATTACAACGGTATGGGTATTTTTACCCTAGGCCATAGTAGTTATTGGTTTCGAGTATCAAACTTGCGAAAATTTTGATGGTTTCTCAACCATTACTTAACTTCAAACTCCCATATCTCGCGAACGGATTGACGAACTAGGGAAATTCCGGTTGTATCTGAAAGTAGAAACTCGCCCGATTACAATGGTGTGTGTACTCTTTCCCTAGGCCATTCCAGTTATTGGTTTCGAGTATCAGACTTGCGACAATTTTGATGGTTTCTCAACCATTCCTTAAATTCATACTCCCATATCTCGCGAACGGATTGACGAACTCGAGAAATTCCTGTTGCATCTGAAAGTAGAAGTTCGCCCGATTACAACGGTATGTGTATTTTTGCCCTAGGCCATAGTAGTTATTAGTTTCGAGTATCAGACTTGCGAAAATTTTGATGGATTCTCAACCATTCCGTAACTTCAAACTCCCATATCTCGCGAACGGATTGACGAACTCTAGAAATTCCTGTTGCATCTGAAAGCAGGACCTCACCCGATTACAACGGTATGTGTATTTTTGCCCTAGGCCATAGTAGTTATTGGTTTCGAGTATCAGACTAGCGATAATTTTGATGGTTTCTCAACCATTCCTTAACTTCAGACTCCCAAATCTCGCGAACGGATTGACGAACTCGAGAAATTCCTGTTGCATCTGAAAGCAGACACTCGCCCGATTACAACGCTATGTGTATTTTTCCCCTAGGCCATAGTAGTTATTGGTTTCGAGTATCAGCCTGGCGAAAATTCTGATGGTTTCTCAACCATTCCTTAACTTCAGACTCCCATATCTCGCGAACGGATTGACGAACTCGAGAAATTCCTGTTGCATCTGAAAGTAGAAGTTCGCCCGACTACAACGGTATGTGTATTTTTGCCCTAGGCCATAGTAGTTATTGGTTTCGAGTATCAGACTTGCGAAAATTTTGATGGTTTCTCAACCATTCCTTAACTTCAAGCTCCCATACCTCGTGAATGGATTGTCGAACTGGAGAAATTCCTGTTGCATCAGAAAGCAGAAACTCGCCCGATTACAACGGTATGTGTATTTTTGCCCAAGGCCATAGTAGTTACTGGTTTCGAGTATCAGACTTGCGAAAATTTTGATGGTTTCTCAACCACTCCTTAACTTCAAACTCCCATATCTCCCGAATGGATTGACGAACTCGAGAAATTCCTGTTGCATCAGAAAGCAGAAACTCGCCCGATTACAACGGTATGTGTATTTTTGCCCTAGGCCATAGTAGATATTGGTTTCGAGTATCAGACTTGCGAAAATTTTGATGGATTCTCAACCATTCCTTAACTTCAGACTCCCATATCTCACGAACGGTTTGACGAACTCGAGAAATTCCTGTTGCATCTGAAAGCAGAAACTCGTCCGATTACAGCGGTATGTGTATTCCTACCCTAGGCCATAGTAGTTATTGGTTTCGAGTATCAAACTTGCGAAAATTTTGATGGTTTCTCAACCATTACTTAACTTCAAACTCCCATATCTCGCGAACTGATTGGTTTCGAGTATCAAACTTGCGAAAATTTTGATGGTTTCTCAACCATTACTTAACTTCAAACTCCCATATCTCGCGAACGGATTGACGAACTCGAGAAATTCCTGTTGCATCTGAAAGTAGAAACTCGCCCGATTACAATGGTGTGTGTACTCTATCCCTAGGCCATTCCAGTTATTGGTCTCGAGTAGCAGACTTGCGACAATTTTGATGGTTTCTCAACCATTCCTTAAATTCAAACTCCCATATCTCGCGAACGAATTGACGAACTCGAGAAATTCCTGTTGCATCTGAAAGCAGAAACTCGTCCGATTACAACGGTATGTGTATTTTTGCCCTAGGCCATAGTAGTTATTAGTTTCGAGTATCAGACTTGCGAAAATTTTGATGGTTTCTCAACCATTCCTTAACTTCAGACTCCCATATCTCACGAACGGTTTGACGAACTCGAGAAATTCCTGTTGCATCTGAAAGCAGAAACTCGTCCGATTACAGCGGTATGTGTATTCCTACCCTAGGCCATAGTAGTTATTGGTTTCGAGTATCAAACTTGCGAAAATTTTGATGGTTTCTCAACCATTACTTAACTTCAAACTCCCATATCTCGCGAACTGATTGGTTTCGAGTATCAAACTTGCGAAAATTTTGATGGTTTCTCAACCATTCCTTAACTTCAGACTCCCAAATCTTGCGAACGGATTGACGAACTCGAGAAATTCCTGTTGCATCTGAAAGCAGACACTCGCTCGATTACAACGGTATGTGTATTTTTCCCCTAGGCCATAGAAGTTATTGGTTTCGAGTATCAGCCCGGCGAAAATTCTGATGGTTTCTCAACCATTCCTTAACTTCAGACTCCCATATCTCGCGAACGGATTGACGAACACGAGAAATTCCTGTTGCATCTGAAAGTAGAAGCTCGCCCGATTACAACGGTATGTGTATTTTCCCCCTAGGCCATAGTAGTTATTGGTTTCGAGTATCAGACTTGCGAAAATTTTGATGGTTTTTCGACCACTCCTTAACTTCAAACTCCCATATCTCCCGAACGGATTGACGAACTCGAGAAATTGCTGTTGCATCTGAAAGCAGAAACTCGCCCGATTACAACGCTATGTGTATTTTTGCCCTGGGCCATAGTAGTTATTGGTTTCTAGTATCCGACTTGCGAAAATTTTGATGGTTTCTCAACCATTCCTTAACTTCAAACTCCCATATCTCGCGAACGGATTGACGAACTCGAGAAGTTCCTGTTGCATCTGAAAGCAGAAACTCGTCCGATTACAACGGTATGTGTATTTTGGCCCTAGGCCATAGTAGTTATTGGTTTCGAGTATCAGACTTGCGAAAATTTTGATGGTTTCTCAACCATTCCTTAACTTCAAACTCCCATATCTCGCGAACGGATTGACGAACTCGAGAAATTCCTGTTGCATCTGAAACCAGAAGCTCGCCCGATTACAACGGTATGTGTATTTTTGCCCTAGGCCATAGCAGTTATTGGTTTCGAGTATCAGACTTCCGAAAATTTTGATGGTTTCTCGACCACTCCTTAACTTCAAACTCCCATATCTCCCGAACGGATTGACGAACTCGAGAAATTGCTGTTGCATCTGAAAGCAGAAACTCGCCCGATTACAACGCTATGTGTATTTTTGCCCTAGGCGACAGTAGTTATTGGTTTCGAGTATCAGACTTGCGAAAATTTTGATGGTTTCTCAACCATTCCTTAACTTCAAACTCCCATACCTCGCGAACGGATTGTCGAACTGGAGAAATTCCTGTTGCATCAGAAAGCAGAAACTCGCCCGATTACAACGGTATGTGTATTTTGGCCCTAGGCCATAGTAGTTATTGGTTTCGAGTAACAGACTTGCGAAAATTTTGATGGTTTCTCAACCATTCCTTAACTTCAGACTCCCATATCTCACGAACGGACTGACGAACTCGAGAAATTCCTGTTGCATCTGAAAGCAGAAGTCCGCCCGATTACAACGGTATGTGTATTTTTGCCCAAGGCCATAGTAGTTATTGGTTTCGAGTATCAGACTTGCGAAAATTTTGATGGTTTCTCAACCATTCCTTAACTTCAGACTCCCATATCTCACGAACGGACTGACGAACTCGAGAAATTCCTGTTCCATCTGAAAGCAGAAGTTCGCCCGATTACAACGGTATGTGTATTTTTGCCCAAGGCCATAGTAGTTATTGGTTTCGAGTATCAGACTTGCGAAAATTTTGATGGTTTCTCAACCATTCCTTAACTTCAGACTCCCATATCTCACGAACGGATTGACGAACTCGAGAAATTCCTGTTGCATCTGAAAGCAGAAACTCGTCCGATTACAACGGTATGTGTATTTTTACCCTAGGCCATAGTAGCTATTGGTTTCGAGTATCAAACTTGCGAAAATTTTGATGGTTTCTCAACCATTACTTAACTTCAAACTCCCATATCTCGCGAACGGATTGACGAACTAGAGAAATTCCGGTTGTACCTGAAAGTATTTAGAAACTCGCCCGATTACAATGGTGTGTGTACTCTTTCCCTGGGCCATTCCAGTTATTGGTTTCGAGTATCAGACTTGCGACAATTTTGATGGTTTCTCAACCATTCCTTAAATTCAAACTCCCATATCTCGCGAACGAATTGACGAACTCAAGAAATTCCTGTTGCATCTGAAAGCAGAAACTCGTCCGATTACAACGGTATGTGTATTTTTGCCCTAGGCCATAGTAGTTATTAGTTTCGAGTATCAGACTTGCGAAAATTTTGATGGTTTCTCAACCATTCCGTAACTTCAAACTCCCATATCTCATGAACGGATTGACGAACTCTAGAAATTCCTGTTGCATCTGAAAGCAGGACCTCACCCGATTACAACGGTATGTGTATTTTTGCCCTAGGCCATAGTAGTTATTGGTTTCGAGTATTAGACTAGCGATAATTTTGTTGGTTTCTCAACCATTCCTGAACTTCAGACTCCCAAATCTCGCGAACGGATTGACGAACTCGAGGAATTCCTGTTGCATCTGAAAGCAGACACTCGACCGATTACAACGCTATGTGTATTTTTCCCCTTGGCCATAGTAGTTATTGGTTTCGAGTATCAGCCTGGCGAAGATTCTGATGGTTTCTCAACCATTCCTTAACTTCAGACTCCCATATGTCGCGAACGGATTGACGAACTCGAGAAATTCCTGTTGCATCTGAAATAGAAGTTCGCCCGACTACAACGGTATGTGTATTTTTGCCCTAGGCCATAGTAGTTATTGGTTTCGCGTATCAGACTTGCGAATATTTTGATGGTTTCTCAACCATTCCTTAACTTCAAGCTCCCATACCTCGTGAATGGATTGTCGAACTGGAGAAATTCCTGTTGCATCAGAAAGCAGAAACTCGCCCGATTACAACGGTATGTGTATTTTTGCCCAAGGCCATAGTAGTTATTGGTTTCGAGTATCAGACTTGCGAAAATTTTGATGGTTTCTCAACCATTACTTAACTTCAAACTCCCATATCTCGCGAACTGATTGGTTTCGAGTATCAAACTTGCGAAAATTTTGATGGCTTCTCAACCATTACTTAACTTCAAACTCCCATATCTCGCGAACGGATTGACGAACTCGAGAAATTCCTGTTGCATCTGAAAGTAGAAACTCGCCCGATTACAATGGTGTGTGTACTCTATCCCTAGGCCATTCCAGTTATTGGTTTCGAGTAGCAGACTTGCGACAATTTTGATGGTTTCTCAACCATTCCTTAAATTCAAACTCCCATATCTCGCGAACGGATTGACGAACACGAGAAATTCCTGTTGCATCTGAAAGTAGAAGCTCGCCCGATTACAACGGTATGTGTATTTTCCCCCTAGGCCATAGTAGTTATTGGTTTCGAATATCAGACTTGCGAAAATTTTGATGGTTTTTCGACCACTCCTTAACCTCAAACTCCCATATCTCCCGAACGGATTGACGAACTCGAGAAATTGCTGTTGCATCTGAAAGCAGAAACTCGCCCGATTACAACGCTATGTGTATTTTTGCCCTGGGCCATAGTAGTTATTGGTTTCTAGTATCCGACTTGCGAAAATTTTGATGGTTTCTCAACCATTCCTTATCTTCAAACTCCCATATCTCGCGAACGGATTGACGAACTCGAGAAGTTCCTGTTGCATCTGAAAGCAGAAACTCGTCCGATTACAACGGTATGTGTATTTTGGCCCTAGGCCATAGTAGTTATTGGTTTCGAGTACCAGACTTGCGAAAATTTTGATTGTTTCTCAACCATTCCTTATCTCCAAACTCCCATATCTCGCGAACGGATTGACGAACTCGAGAAATTCCTGTTGCATCTGAAAGCAGAAACTAGCCCGATTACAACGGTTTGTGTATTTTCCCCCTAGGCCATAGTAGTTATTGGTCTCGAGTATCAGCCTGGCGAAAATTTTGATGGTTTCTCGACCACTCCTTAACTTCAAACTCCCATATCTCCCGAACGGATTGACGAACTCGAGAAATTGCTGTTGCATCTGAAAGCAGAAACTCGCCCGATTACAACGCTATGTGTATTTTTGCCCTAGGCGACAGTAGTTATTGGTTTCTAGTATCAGACTTGCGAAAATTTTGGTCGTTTCTCAACCATTCCTTAACTTCAAACTCCCATATCTCGCGAACGGATTGACGAACTCGAGAAGTTCCTGTTGCATATGAAAGCAGAAACTCGTCCGATTACAACGGTATGTGTATTTTGGCCCTAGGCCATAGTAGTTATTGGTTTCGAGTATCAGACTTGCGAAAATTTTTATTGTTTCTCAACCATTCCTTAACTTCAAACTCCCATATCTCGCGAACGGTTTGACGAACTCGAGAAATTCCTGTTGCATCTGAAAGCAGAAACTCGCCCGATTACAACGGTATGTGTATTTTTACCCTAGGCCATAGCAGTTATTGGTTTCGAGTATCAGACTTGCGAAAATTTTGAAGGTTTCTCGACCACTCCTTAACTTCAAACTCCCATATCTCCCGAACGGATTGACGAACTCGAGAAATTGCTGTTGCATCTGAAAGCAGAAACTCGCCCGATTACAACGCTACGTGTATTTTTGCCCTATGCCACAGTAGTTATTGGTTTCTAGTATCAGACTTGCGAAAATTTTGGTGGTTTCTCAACCATTCCTTAACTTCAAAGTCCCATATCTCGCGAACGGATTGACGAACTCGAGAAGCTCCTGTTGCATATGAAAGCAGAAACTCACCCGATTACAACGGTATGTGTATTTTTGCCCAAGGCCATAGTAGTTATTGGTTTCGAGTAACAGACTTGCGAAAATTTTGATGGTTTCTCGACCACTCCTTAACTTCAAACTCCCATATCTCCCGAATGGATTGACGAACTCGAGAAATTCCTGTTGCATCTGAAAGCAGAAACTAGCCCGATTACAACGGTTTGTGTATTTTCCCCCTAGGCCATAGTAGTTATTGGTCTCGAGTATCAGCCTGGCGAAAATTTTGATGGTTTCTCAACCATTCCTTAACTTCAAACTCCCATATCTCGCGAACGGATTGACGAACACGAGAAATTCCTGTTGCATCTGAAAGTAGAAGTTCGCCCGATTACAACGGTATGTGTATTTTTGCACTAGGCCATAGTAGTTATTGGTTTCGAGTATCAGATTTGCGAAAATTTTGATGGTTTCTCAACCATTCCTTAACTTCAAACTCCCATACCTCGCGAACGGATTGTCGAACAGGAGAAATTCCTGTTGCATCAGAAAGCAGAAACTCGCCCGATTACAACGGTATGTGTATTTTTGCCCTAGGCCATAGTAGTTATTGGTTTCGAGTATCAGACTTGCGAAAATTTTGATGGTTTCTCAACCATTCCTTAACTTCAACCTCCCATATCTCGCGAGCGGATTGACGAACTCTAGAAATTCCTGTTGCATCTGAAAGCAGGACCTCACCCGATTACAACGGTATGTGTATTTTTGCCCTAGGCCATAGTAGTTACTGTTTTCGAGAATCAGACTTGCGATAATTTTGATGGTTTCTCAACCATTCCTTAACTTCAGACTCCCAAATCTCGCGAACGGATTGACGAACTCGAGAAATTCCTGTTGCATCTGAAAGCAGCCACTCGCCCGATTACATCGGTATGTGTATTTTGGCCCTAGGCCATAGTAGTTATTGGTTTCGAGTATCAGACTTGGGAAAATTTTGATTGTTTCTCAACCATTCCTTAACTTCAAACTCCCATATCTCGCGAACGGTTTGACGAACTCTAGAAATTACTGTTGCATCTGAAAGCAGAAACTCACCCGATTACAACGGTATGTGTATTTTTGCCCTAGGCCATAGTAGTTATTGGTTTCGAGTAACAGACTTGCGAAAATTTTGATGGTTTCTCGACCACTCCTTAACTTCAAACTCCCATATCTCCCGAATGGATTGACGATCTCGAGAAATTCCTGTTGCATCTGAAAGCAGAAACTCGCCCGATTACAACGGTATGTGTATTTTCCCCCTAGGCCATTGTAGTTATTGGTCTCGAGTATCAGCCTGGCGAAAATTTTGATGGTTTCTCAACCATTCCTTAACTTCAAACTCCCATATCTCGCGAACGGATTGACGAACTCTAGAAATTCCTGTTGCATCTGAAAGCAGGACCTCACCCGATTACAACGGTATGTGTATTTTTGCCCAAGGCCATAGTAGTTATTGTTTTCGAGAATCAGACTTGCGATAATTTTGATGGTTTCTCAACCATTCCTTAACTTCAGACTCCCAAATCTCGCGAACGGATTGACGAACTCGAGAAATTCCTGTTGCATCTGAAAGCAGCCACTCGCCCGATTACATCGGTATGTGTATTTTGGCCCTAGGCCATAGTAGTTATTGGTTTCGAGTATCAGACTTGGGAAAATTTTGATTGTTTCTCAACCATTCCTTAACTTCAAACTCCCATATCTCGCGAACGGTTTGACGAACTCTAGAAATTACTGTTGCATCTGAAAGCAGAAACTCACCCGATTACAACGGTATGTGTATTTTTGCCCTAGGCCATAGTAGTTATTGGTTTCGAGTAACAGACTTGCGAAAATTTTGATGGTTTCTCGACCACTCCTTAACTTCAAACTCCCATATCTCCCGAATGGATTGACGATCTCGAGAAATTCCTGTTGCATCTGAAAGCAGAAACTCGCCCGATTACAACGGTATGTGTATTTTCCCCCTAGGCCATTGTAGTTATTGGTCTGGAGTATCAGCCTGGCGAAAATTTTGATGGTTTCTCAACCATTCCTTAACTTCAAACTCCCATATCTCGCGAACGGGTTGACGAACACGAGAAATTCCTGTTGCATCTGAAAGTAGAAGTTCGCCCGATTACAACGGTATGTTTATTTTGGCCCTAGGCCATAGTAGTTATTGGTTTCGAGTATCAGACTTGCGTAAATTTTGATTGTTTCTCAACCATTCCTTAACTCCAAACTCCCATATCTCGCGAACGGATTGACGAACTCGAGAAATTCCTGTTGCATCTGAAAGCAGAAACTCGTCCGATTACAACGGTATGTGTATTCTTGCGCTAGGCCATAGTAGTTATTGGTTTCGAGTATCAGACTTGCGAAAATTTTGATGGTTTCTCAACCATTCCTTAACTTCAAACTCCCATATCTCGCGAACGGATTGACGAACTCGAGAAGTTCCTGTTGCATCTGAAAGCAGAAACTCGTCCGATTACAACGGTATGTGTATTTTGGCCCTAGGCCATAGTAGTTATTGGTTTCGAGTATCAGACTTGCGAAAATTTTGATGGTTTCTCAACCATTCCTTAACTTCAAACTCCCATATCTCGCGAACGGATTGACGAACTCGAGAAATACCTGTTGCATCTGAAAGCAGAAACTCGCCCGATTACAACGGTATGTGTATTTTTGCCCTAGGCCATAGCAGTTATTGGTTTCGAGTATCAGACTTCCGAAAATTTTGATGGTTTCTCGACCACTCCTTAACTTCAAACTCCCATATCTCCCGAACGGATTGACGAACTCGAGAAATTGCTGTTGCATCTGAAAGCAGAAACTCGCCCGATTACAACGCTATGTGTATTTTTGCCCTAGGCGACAGTAGTTATTGGTTTCTAGTATCAGACTTGCGAAAATTTTGGTCGTTTCTCAACCATTCCTTAACTTCAAACTCCCATATCTCGCGAACGGATTGACGAACTCGAGAAGTTCCTGTTGCATATGAAAGCAGAAACTCGTCCGATTACAACGGTATGTGTATTTTGGCCCTAGGCCATAGTAGTTATTGGTTTCGAGTATCAGACTTGCGAAAATTTTGATTGTTTCTCAACCATTCCTTAACTTCAAACTCCCATATCTCGCGAACGGTTTGACGAACTCTAGAAATTACTGTTGCATCTGAAAGCAGAAACTCACCCGATTACAACGGTGTGTGTATTTTTGCCCTAGGCCATAGTAGTTATTGGTTTCGAGTAACAGACTTGCGAAAATTTTGATGGTTTCTCGACCACTCCTTAACTTCAAACTCCCATATCTCCCGAACGGATTGACGAACTCGAGAAGTTCCTGTTGCATCTGAAAGCAGAAACTCGTCCGATTACAACGGTATGTGTATTTTGGCCCTAGGCCATAGTAGTTATTGGTTTCGAGTACCAGACTTGCGAAAATTTTGATTGTTTCTCAACCATTCCTTATCTCCAAACTCCCATATCTCGCGAACGGATTGACGAACTCGAGAAATTCCTGTTGCATCTGAAAGCAGAAACTCGTCCGATTACAACGGTATGTGTATTCTTGCGCTAGGCCATAGCAGTTATTGGTTTCGAGTATCAGACTTGCGAAAATTTTGATGGTTTCTCAACCATTCCTTAACTTCAAACTCCCATATCTCGCGAACGGATTGACGAACTCGAGAAATTCCTGTTGCATCTGAAAGCAGAAACTCGCCCGATTACAACGGTATGTGTATTTTTACCCTAGGCCATATCAGTTATTGGTTTCGAGTATCAGACTTGCGAAAATTTTGAAGGTTTCTCGACCACTCCTTAACTTCAAACTCCCATATCTCCCGAACGGATTGACGAACTCGAGAAATTGCTGTTGCATCTGAAAGCAGAAACTCGCCCGATTACAACGCTACGGGTATTTTTGCCCTATGCCACAGTAGTTATTGGTTTCTAGTATCAGACTTGCGAAAATTTTGGTGGTTTCTCAACCATTCCTTAACTTCAAACTCCCATATCTCGCGAACGGATTGACGAACTCGAGAAGCTCCTGTTGCATATGAAAGCAGAAACTCACCCGATTACAACGGTATGTGTATTTTTGCCCAAGGCCATAGTAGTTATTGGTTTCGAGTAACAGACTTGCGAAAATTTTGATGGTTTCTCGACCACTCCTTAACTTCAAACTCCCATATCTCCCGAATGGATTGACGAACTCGAGAAATTCCTGTTGCATCTGAAAGCAGAAACTAGCCCGATTACAACGGTTTGTGTATTTTCCCCCTAGGCCATAGTAGTTATTGGTCTCGAGTATCAGCCTGGCGAAAATTTTGATGGTTTCTCAACCATTCCTTAACTTCAAACTCCCATATCTCGCGAACGGATTGACGAACACGAGAAATTCCTGTTGCATCTGAAAGTAGAAGTTCGCCCGATTACAACGGTATGTGTATTTTGGCCCTAGGCCATAGTAGTTATTGTTTTCGAGTATCAGACTTGCGAAAATTTTGATGGTTTCTCAACCATTCCTTAACTTCAAACTCCCATATCTCGCGAACGGATTGACGAACTCGAGAAATACCTGTTGCATCTGAAAGCAGAAACTCGCCCGATTACAACGGTATGTGTATTTTTGCCCTAGGCCATAGCAGTTATTGGTTTCGAGTATCAGACTTCCGAAAATTTTGATGGTTTCTCGACCACTCCTTAACTTCAAACTCCCATATCTCCCGAACGGATTGACGAACTCGAGAAATTGCTGTTGCATCTGAAAGCAGAAACTCGCCCGATTACAACGCTATGTGTATTTTTGCCCTAGGCGACAGTAGTTATTGGTTTCTAGTATCAGACTTGCGAAAATTTTGGTCGTTTCTCAACCATTCCTTAAATTCAAACTCCCATATCTCGCGAACGGATTGACGAACTCGAGAAGTTCCTGTTGCATATGAAAGCAGAAACTCGTCCGATTACAACGGTATGTGTATTTTGGCCCTAGGCCATAGTAGTTATTGGTTTCGAGTATCAGACTTGCGAAAATTTTTATTGTTTCTCAACCATTCCTTAACTTCAAACTCCCATATCTCGCGAACGGTTTGACGAACTCGAGAAATTCCTGTTGCACCTGAAAGCAGAAACTCGCCCGATTACAACGGTATGTGTATTTTTACCCTAGGCCATAGCAGTTATTGGTTTCGAGTATCAGACTTGCGAAAATTTTGAAGGTTTCTCGACCACTCCTTAACTTCAAACTCCCATATCTCCCGAACGGATTGACGAACTCGAGAAATTGCTGTTGCATCTGAAAGCAGAAACTCGCCCGATTACAACGCTACGTGTATTTTTGCCCTATGCCACAGTAGTTATTGGTTTCTAGTATCAGACTTGCGAAAATTTTGGTGGTTTCTCAACCATTCCTTAACTTCAAACTCCCATATCTCGCGAACGGATTGACGAACTCGAGAAGCTCCTGTTGCATATGAAAGCAGAAACTCACCCGATTACAACGGTATGTGTATTTTTGCCCAAGGCCATAGTAGTTATTGGTTTCGAGTAACAGACTTGCGAAAATTTTGATGGTTTCTCGACCACTCCTTAACTTCAAACTCCCATATCTCCCGAATGGATTGACGAACTCGAGAAATTCCTGTTGCATCTGAAAGCAGAAACTAGCCCGATTACAACGGTTTGTGTATTTTCCCCCTAGGCCATAGTAGTTATTGGTCTCGAGTATCAGCCTGGCGAAAATTTTGATGGTTTCTCAACCATTCCTTAACTTCAAACTCCCATATCTCGCGAACGGATTGACGAACACGAGAAATTCCTGTTGCATCTGAAAGTAGAAGTTCGCCCGATTACAACGGTATGTGTATTTTTGCACTAGGCCATAGTAGTTATTGGTTTCGAGTATCAGATTTGCGAAAATTTTGATGGTTTCTCAACCATTCCTTAACTTCAAACTCCCATACCTCGCGAACGGATTGTCGAACAGGAGAAATTCCTGTTGCATCAGAAAGCAGAAACTCGCCCGATTACAACGGTATGTGTATTTTTGCCCTAGGCCATAGTAGTTATTGGTTTCGAGTATCAGACTTGCGAAAATTTTGATGGTTTCTCAACCATTCCTTAACTTCAGACTCCCATATCTCACGAACGGATTGACGAACTGGAGAAGTTCCAGTTGCATCTGAAAGCAGAAACTCGACCGATTACAACGGTATGTGTATTTTTACCCTAGGCCATAGTAGTTATTGGTTTCGAGTATCAAACTTGCGAAAATTTTGATGGTTTCTCAACCATTACTTAATTTCACAATCCCATATCTCGCGAACGGATTGACGAACTCGAGAAATTCCTGTTGCATCTGAAAGCAGGACCTCACCCGATTACAACGGTATGTGTATATTTGCCCTAGGCCATAGTAGTTACTGTTTTCGAGAATCAGACTTGCGATAATTTTGATGGTTTCTCAACCATTCCTTAACTTCAGACTCCCAAATCTCGCGAACGGATTGACGAACTCGAGAAATTCCTGTTGCATCTGAAAGCAGCCACTCGCCCGATTACATCGGTATGTGTATTTTGGCCCTAGGCCATAGTAGTTATTGGTTTCGAGTATCAGACTTGGGAAAATTTTGATTGTTTCTCAACCATTCCTTAACTTCAAACTCCCATATCTCGCGAACGGTTTGACGAACTCTAGAAATTACTGTTGCATCTGAAAGCAGAAACTCACCCGATTACAACGGTATGTGTATTTTTGCCCTAGGCCATAGTAGTTATTGGTTTCGAGTAACAGACTTGCGAAAATTTTGATGGTTTCTCGACCACTCCTTAACTTCAAACTCCCATATCTCCCGAATGGATTGACGATCTCGAGAAATTCCTGTTGCATCTGAAAGCAGGAACTCGCCCGATTACAACGGTATGTGTATTTTCCCCCTAGGCCATTGTAGTTATTGGTCTCGAGTATCAGCCTGGCGAAAATTTTGATGGTTTCTCAACCATTCCTTAACTTCAAACTCCCATATCTCGCGAACGGGTTGACGAACACGAGAAATTCCTGTTGCATCTGAAAGTAGAAGTTCGCCCGATTACAACGGTATGTTCATTTTGGCCCTAGGCCATAGTAGTTATTGGTTTCGAGTATCAGACTTGCGTAAATTTTGATTGTTTCTCAACCATTCCTTAACTCCAAACTCCCATATCTCGCGAACGGATTGACGAACTCGAGAAATTCCTGTTGCATCTGAAAGCAGAAACTCGTCCGATTACAACGGTATGTGTATTCTTGCGCTAGGCCATAGTAGTTATTGGTTTCGAGTATCAGACTTGCGAAAATTTTGATGGTTTCTCAACCATTCCTTAACTTCAAACTCCCATATCTCGCGAACGGATTGACGAACACGAGAAATTCCTGTTGCATCTGAAAGTAGTTCGCCCGATTACAACGGTATGTGTATTTTTGCCCTAGGCCATAGTAGTTATTGGTTTCGAGTATCAGATTTGCGAAAATTTTGATGGTTTCTCAACCATTCCTTAACTTGAAACTCCCTACCTCGCGAACGGATTGTCGAACTGGAGAAATTCCTGTTGCATCAGAAAGCAGAAACTCGCCCGATTACAACGGTATGTGTATTTTTGCCCTAGGCCATAGTAGTTATTGGTTTCGAGTATCAGACTTGCGAAAATTTTGATGGTTTCTCAACCATTCCTTAACTTCAGACTCCCATATCTCACGAACGGATTGACGAACTCGAGAAATTCCTGTTGCATCTGAAAGTAGAAACTCGCCCGATTACAATGATGTGTGTACTTTTTCCCTAGGCCATTCCAGTTATTGGTTTCGTGTATCAGACTTGCGACATATTTGATGGTTTCTCAACCATTCCTTAAATTCAAACTCCCATATCTCGCGAACGGATTGACGAACTCGAGAAATTCCTGTTGCATCAGAAAGCAGAAACTCGCCCGATTACAACGGTATGGGTATTTTTGCCCTAGGCCATAGTAGATATTGGTTTCGAGTATCAGACTTGCGAAAATTTTGATGGTTTCTCAACCATTCCTTAACTTCAGACTCCCATACCTCACGAACGGATTGACGAACTCGAGAAATTCCTGTTGCATCTGAAAGCAGAAACTCGTCCGATTACAACGGTATGTGTATTCTTACCCTAGGCCATAGTTGTTATTGGTTTCGAGTATCAAACTTGCGAAAATTTTGATGGTTTCTCAACCATTACTTAACTTCAAACTCCCATATCTCGCGAACGGATTGACGAACTCGAGAAATTCCTGTTGCATCTGAAAGCAGAAACTCGTCCGATTACAACGGTATGTGTATTTTTGCCCTAGGCCATAGTAGTTATTAGTTTCGAGTATCAGACTTGCGAAAATTTTGATGGTTTCTCAACCATTCCGTAACTTCAAACTCCCATATCTCGCGAACGGATTGACGAACTCGAGAAATTCCTGTTGCATCAGAAAGCAGAAACTTGCCCGATTACAACGGTATGGGTATTTTTGCCCTAGGCCATAGTAGATATTGGTTTCGAGTATCAGACTTGCGAAAATTTTGATGGTTTCTCAACCATTCCTTAACTTCAAACTCCCATATCTCGCGAACGGATTGACGAACTCGAGAAGTTCCTGTTGCATCTGAAAGCAGAAACGCCTCCGATTACAACGGTATGTTTATTTTGGCCCTAGGCCATAGTAGTTATTGGTTTCGAGTATCAGACTTGCGAAAATTTTGATTGTTTCTCAACCATTCCTTAACTCCAACCTCCCATATCTCGCGAACGGATTGACGAACTCGAGAAATTCCTGTTGCATCTGAAAGCAGAAACTCGTCCGATTACAACGGTATGTGTATTCTTGCGCTAGGCCATAGTAGTTATTGGTTTCGAGTATCAGACTTGCGAAAATTTTGATGGTTTCTCAACCATTCCTTAACTTCAAACTCCCATATCTCGCGAACGGATTGACGAACTCGAGAAGTTCCTGTTGCATCTGAAAGCAGAAACGCCTCCGATTACAACGGTATGTTTATTTTGGCCCTAGGCCATAGTAGTTATTGGTTTCGAGTATCAGACTTGCGAAAATTTTGATTGTTTCTCAACCATTCCTTAACTCCAACCTCCCATATCTCGCGAACGGATTGACGAACTCGAGAAATTCCTGTTGCATCTGAAAGCAGAAACTCGTCCGATTACAACGGTATGTGTATTCTTGCGCTAGGCCATAGTAGTTATTGGTTTCGAGTATCAGACTTGCGAAAATTTTGATGGTTTCTCAACCATTCCTTAACTTCAAACTCCCATATCTCGCGAACGGATTGACGAACACGAGAAATTCCTGTTGCATCTGAAAGTAGTTCGCCCGATTACAACGGTATGTGTATTTTTGCCCTAGGCCATAGTAGTTATTGGTTTCGAGTATCAGATTTGCGAAAATTTTGATGGTTTCTCAACCATTCCTTAACTTGAAACTCCCATACCTCGCGAACGGATTGTCGAACTGGAGAAATTCCTGTTGCATCTGAAAGTAGAAACTCGCCCGATTATAATGATGTGTGTACTTTTTCCCTAGGCCATTCCAGTTATTGGTTTCGTGTATCAGACTTGCGACATATTTGATGGTTTCTCAACCATTCCTTAAATTCAAACTCCCATATCTCGCGAACGGATTGACGAACTCGAGAAATTCCTGTTGCATCAGAAAGCAGAAACTCGCCCGATTACAACGGTATGGGTATTTTTGCCCTAGGCCATAGTAGATATTGGTTTCGAGTATCAGACTTGCGAAAATTTTGATGGTTTCTCAACCATTCCGTAACTTCAAACTCCCATATCTCGCGAACGGATTGACGAACTCGAGAAATTCCTGTTGCATCAGAAAGCAGAAACTTGCCCGATTACAACGGTATGGGTATTTTTGCCCTAGGCCATAGTAGATATTGGTTTCGAGTATCAAACTTGCGAAAATTTTGATGGTTTCTCAACCATTACTTAACTTCAAACTCCCATATCTCGCGAACGGATTGACGAACTCGAGAAATTCCTGTTGCATCTGAAAGCAGAAACTCGTCCGATTACAACGGTATGTGTATTTTTGCCCTAGGCCATAGTAGTTATTAGTTTCGAGTATCAGACTTGCGAAAATTTTGATGGTTTCTCAACCATTCCGTAACTTCAAACTCCCATATCTCGCGAACGGATTGACGAACTCGAGAAATTCCTGTTGCATCTGAAAGCAGAAACGCCTCCGATTACAACGGTATGTTTATTTTGGCCCTAGGCCATAGTAGTTATTGGTTTCGAGTATCAGACTTGCGAAAATTTTGATGGTTTCTCAACCATTCCGTAACTTCAAACTCCCATATCTCGCGAACGGATTGACGAACTCGAGAAATTCCTGTTGCATCTGAAAGCAGAAACTCGTCCGATTACAACGGTATGTGTATTTTTGCCCTAGGCCATAGTAGTTATTAGTTTCGAGTATCAGACTTGCGAAAATTTTGATGGTTTCTCAACCATTCCGTAACTTCAAACTCCCATATCTCGCGAACGGATTGACGAACTCGAGAAATTCCTGTTGCATCAGAAAGCAGAAACTTGCCCGATTACAACGGTATGGGTATTTTTGCCCTAGGCCATAGTAGATATTGGTTTCGAGTATCAGACTTGCGAAAATTTTGATGGTTTCTCAACCATTCCTTAACTTCAAACTCCCATATCTCGCGAACGGATTGACGAACTCGAGAAGTTCCTGTTGCATCTGAAAGCAGAAACGCCTCCGATTACAACGGTATGTTTATTTTGGCCCTAGGCCATAGTAGTTATTGGTTTCGAGTATCAGACTTGCGAAAATTTTGATTGTTTCTCAACCATTCCTTAACTCCAACCTCCCATATCTCGCGAACGGATTGACGAACTCGAGAAATTCCTGTTGCATCTGAAAGCAGAAACTCGTCCGATTACAACGGTATGTGTATTCTTGCGCTAGGCCATAGTAGTTATTGGTTTCGAGTATCAGACTTGCGAAAATTTTGATGGTTTCTCAACCATTCCTTAACTTCAAACTCCCATATCTCGCGAACGGATTGACGAACTCGAGAAGTTCCTGTTGCATCTGAAAGCAGAAACGCCTCCGATTACAACGGTATGTTTATTTTGGCCCTAGGCCATAGTAGTTATTGGTTTCGAGTATCAGACTTGCGAAAATTTTGATTGTTTCTCAACCATTCCTTAACTCCAACCTCCCATATCTCGCGAACGGATTGACGAACTCGAGAAATTCCTGTTGCATCTGAAAGCAGAAACTCGTCCGATTACAACGGTATGTGTATTCTTGCGCTAGGCCATAGTAGTTATTGGTTTCGAGTATCAGACTTGCGAAAATTTTGATGGTTTCTCAACCATTCCTTAACTTCAAACTCCCATATCTCGCGAACGGATTGACGAACACGAGAAATTCCTGTTGCATCTGAAAGTAGTTCGCCCGATTACAACGGTATGTGTATTTTTGCCCTAGGCCATAGTAGTTATTGGTTTCGAGTATCAGATTTGCGAAAATTTTGATGGTTTCTCAACCATTCCTTAACTTGAAACTCCCATACCTCGCGAACGGATTGTCGAACTGGAGAAATTCCTGTTGCATCAGAAAGCAGAAACTCGCCCGATTACAACGGTATGTGTATTTTTGCCCTAGGCCATAGTAGTTATTGGTTTCGAGTATCAGACTTGCGAAAATTTTGATGGTTTCTCAACCATTCCTTAACTTCAGACTCCCATATCTCACGAACGGATTGACGAACTCGAGAAATTCCTGTTGCATCTGAAAGTAGAAACTCGCCCGATTACAATGATGTGTGTACTTTTTCCCTAGGCCATTCCAGTTATTGGTTTCGTGTATCAGACTTGCGACATATTTGATGGTTTCTCAACCATTCCTTAAATTCAAACTCCCATATCTCGCGAACGGATTGACGAACTCGAGAAATTCCTGTTGCATCAGAAAGCAGAAACTCGCCCGATTACAACGGTATGGGTATTTTTGCCCTAGGCCATAGTAGATATTGGTTTCGAGTATCAAACTTGCGAAAATTTTGATGGTTTCTCAACCATTACTTAACTTCAAACTCCCATATCTCGCGAACGGATTGACGAACTCGAGAAATTCCTGTTGCATCTGAAAGCAGAAACTCGTCCGATTACAACGGTATGTGTATTTTTGCCCTAGGCCATAGTAGTTATTAGTTTCGAGTATCAGACTTGCGAAAATTTTGATGGTTTCTCAACCATTCCGTAACTTCAAACTCCCATATCTCGCGAACGGATTGACGAACTCGAGAAATTCCTGTTGCATCAGAAAGCAGAAACTTGCCCGATTACAACGGTATGGGTATTTTTGCCCTAGGCCATAGTAGATATTGGTTTCGAGTATCAGACTTGCGAAAATTTTGATGGTTTCTCAACCATTCCTTAACTTCAAACTCCCATATCTCGCGAACGGATTGACGAACTCGAGAAGTTCCTGTTGCATATGAAAGCAGAAACTCGTCCGATTACAACGGTATGTGTATTTTGGCCCTAGGCCATAGTAGTTATTGGTTTCGAGTATCAGACTTGCGAAAATTTTTATTGTTTCTCAACCATTCCTTAACTTCAAACTCCCATATCTCGCGAACGGTTTGACGAACTCGAGAAATTCCTGTTGCACCTGAAAGCAGAAACTCGCCCGATTACAACGGTATGTGTATTTTTACCCTAGGCCATAGCAGTTATTGGTTTCGAGTATCAGACTTGCGAAAATTTTGAAGGTTTCTCGACCACTCCTTAACTTCAAACTCCCATATCTCCCGAACGGATTGACGAACTCGAGAAATTGCTGTTGCATCTGAAAGCAGAAACTCGCCCGATTACAACGCTACGTGTATTTTTGCCCTATGCCACAGTAGTTATTGGTTTCTAGTATCAGACTTGCGAAAATTTTGGTGGTTTCTCAACCATTCCTTAACTTCAAACTCCCATATCTCGCGAACGGATTGACGAACTCGAGAAGCTCCTGTTGCATATGAAAGCAGAAACTCACCCGATTACAACGGTATGTGTATTTTTGCCCAAGGCCATAGTAGTTATTGGTTTCGAGTAACAGACTTGCGAAAATTTTGATGGTTTCTCGACCACTCCTTAACTTCAAACTCCCATATCTCCCGAATGGATTGACGAACTCGAGAAATTCCTGTTGCATCTGAAAGCAGAAACTAGCCCGATTACAACGGTTTGTGTATTTTCCCCCTAGGCCATAGTAGTTATTGGTCTCGAGTATCAGCCTGGCGAAAATTTTGATGGTTTCTCAACCATTCCTTAACTTCAAACTCCCATATCTCGCGAACGGATTGACGAACACGAGAAATTCCTGTTGCATCTGAAAGTAGAAGTTCGCCCGATTACAACGGTATGTGTATTTTTGCACTAGGCCATAGTAGTTATTGGTTTCGAGTATCAGATTTGCGAAAATTTTGATGGTTTCTCAACCATTCCTTAACTTCAAACTCCCATACCTCGCGAACGGATTGTCGAACAGGAGAAATTCCTGTTGCATCAGAAAGCAGAAACTCGCCCGATTACAACGGTATGTGTATTTTTGCCCTAGGCCATAGTAGTTATTGGTTTCGAGTATCAGACTTGCGAAAATTTTGGTGGTTTCTCAACCATTCCTTAACTTCAAACTCCCATATCTCGCGAACGGATTGACGAACTCGAGAAGCTCCTGTTGCATATGAAAGCAGAAACTCACCCGATTACAACGGTATGTGTATTTTTGCCCAAGGCCATAGTAGTTATTGGTTTCGAGTAACAGACTTGCGAAAATTTTGATGGTTTCTCGACCACTCCTTAACTTCAAACTCCCATATCTCCCGAATGGATTGACGAACTCGAGAAATTCCTGTTGCATCTGAAAGCAGAAACTCGTCCGATTACAACGGTATGTGTATTTTTGCCCTAGGCCATAGTAGTTATTGGTTTCGAGTATCAGACTTGCGAAAATTTTGATGCTTTCTCAACCATTCCTTAACTTCAGACTCCCATATCTCGCGAGCGGATTGACGAACTCGAGAAATTCCTGTTGCATCTGAAAGTAGAAACTCTCTCGATTACAATGGTGTGTGTACTTTTGCCCTATGCCATTCCAGTTATTGGTTTCGAGTATCAGACTTGCGACAATTTTGATGGTTTCTCGACCACTCCTTAATTTCAAACACCCATATCTCGCGAACGGATTGATGAACTTGAGAAATTCCTGTTGCATCTGAAAGTAGAAACTCGCCCGATTACAACGGTATGTGTATTTTTGCCCTAGGCCATAGTAGTTATTGGTTTCGAGTATCAGACTTGCGTCAATTTTGATGGTTTCTCAACCATTCCTTCACTTCAAACTCCCATATCTCGCGAACGGATTGACGAACTCGAGAAGTTCCGATTGCATCTGAAAGCAGAAACTCGCCCGATTACAACGGTATGTGTATTCTTGCCCTAGGCCATCGCAGTTATTGGTTTCGAGTATCAGACTTGCGAAAATTTTGATGGTTTCTCGACCACTCCTTATCTTCAAACTCCCATATCTCCCGAACGGATTGACGAACTCGAGAAATTCCTGTTGCATCTGAAAGCAGAAACTCGCCCGATTACAACGGTATGTGTATTTTTCCCCTGGGCCATAGTAGTTATTGGGCTCGAGTATCAGACTTGCGAAATCTTTGATGGTTTCTCAACCATTCTTTAACTTCAGACTCCCATATCTCGCGAACGGATTGACGAAAACGAGAAATTCCTGTTGCATCTGAAAGTGGAAGCTCGCCCGATTACAACGGTATGTGTATATTTGCCCTAGGCCATAGCAGTTATTGGTTTCGAGTATCAGACTTCCGAAAATTTTGATGGTTTCTCGACCACTCCTTAACTTGAAACTCCCATATCTCCCGAACGGATTGACAAACTCGAGAAACTCCTGTTGCATCTGAAAGCAGAAAGTCGCCCGATAACAATGGTGTGCGTATTTTGCCCCTAGGCCATAGTAGTTATTGGTTTCGAGTATCAGACTTGCGAAAATTTTGATGCTTTCTCAACCATTCCTTAACTTCAGACTCCCATATCTCGCGAACGGATTGACGAACTCGAGAAATTCCTGTTGCATCTGAGGGCAGAAACTCGCCCAATTACAACGGTATGTGTATTTTGCCCTAGGCGATAGTAGTTATTGTTTTCGAGTATCAGACTTGCGAAAATTTTGATGGTTTCTCAACCAATCCTTATCCTCAAACTCCCATATCTCGCGAGCGGATTGACGAACTCGAGAAATTCCTGTTGCATCTGAAAGTAGAAACTCTCCCGATTACAATGGTGTGTGTACTTTTGCCCTATGCCATTCCAGTTATTGGTTTCGAGTATCAAACTTGCGACAATTTTGACTGTTTCTCAACCATTCCTTAACTTCAAACTCCCATATCTCGCGAACGGTTTGACGAACTCTTCAAATTACGGTTGCATCTGAAAGCAGAAACTCGCCCGATTACAACGGTATGTGTATTTTCCCCCTAGGCCATAGTAGTTATTGGTCTCGAGTATCAGCCTGGTGAAAATTTTGAAGGTTTCTCAACCATTCCTTAACTTCAAACTCCCATATCTCGCGAACGGATTGACGAACACGAGATATTCCTGTTGCATCTGAAAGTAGTTCGCCCGATTACAACGGTATGTGTATTTTTGCCATAGGCCATAGTAGTTATTGGTTTCGAGTATCAGATTTGCGAAAATTTTGATGGTTTCTCAACCATTCCTTACCTTCAAACTCCCATACCTCGCGAACGGATTGTCGAACTGGAGAAATTCCTGTTGCATCAGAAAGCAGAAACTCGCCCGATTACAACGGTATGTGTATTTTTGCCCTAGGCCATAGTAGTTATTGGTTTCGAGTATCAGACTTGCGAAAATTTTGATGGTTTCTCAACCATTCCTTAACTTCAGACTCCCATATCTCACGAACGGATTGACGAACTCGAGAAATTCCTGTTGCATCTGAAAGTAGAAACTCGCCCGATTACAATGGTGTGTGTACTTTTTCCCAAGGCCATTCCAGTTATTGGTTTCGAGTATCAGACTTGAGACATATTTGATGGTTTCTCAACCATTCCTTAAATTCAAACTCCCATATCGCGCGAACGGATTGACGAACTCGAGAAATTGCTGTTGCATCTGAAAGCAGAAACACGCCCGATTACAACGCTATGTTTATTTTTGCCCTAGGCCATAGTAGTTATTGGTTTCTAGTATCAGACTTGCGAAAATTTTGATGGTTTCTCAACCATTCCTTAACTTCAGACTCCCATATCTCACGAACGGATTGACGAACTCGAGAAATTGCTGTTGCATCTGAAAGCAGAAACTCGTCCGATTACAACGGTATGTGTATTCTTACCCTAGGCCATAGTAGTTATTGGTTTCGAGTATCAAACTTGCGAAAATTTTGATGGTTTCTCAACCATTACTTAACTTCAAACTCCCATATCTCGCGAACGGATTGACGAACTCGAGAAATTCCTGTTGCATCTGAAAGTAGAATTTCGCCCGATTACAATGGTGTGTGTACTCTTTCCCTAGGCCATTCCAGTTATTGGTTTCGAGTATCAGACTTGCGACAATTTTGATGGTTTCTCAACCATTCCTTAAATTCAAACTCCCATATCTCGCGAACGGATTGACGAACTCGAGAAATTGCTGTTGCATCTGAAAGCAGAAACTCGTCCGATTACAACGGTGTGTGTATTTTTGCCCTAGGCCATAGTAGTTATTAGTTTCGAGTATCAGACTTGCCAAAATTTTGATGGTTTCTCAACCATTCCGTAACTTCAAACTCCCTTATCTCGCGAACGGATTGACGAACTCTAGAAATTCCTGTTGCATCTGAAAGCAGGACCTCACCCGATTACAACGGTATGTGTATTTTTGCCCTAGGCCATAGCAGTTATTGGTTTCGAGTATCAGACTTGCGAAAATTTTGATGGTTTCTCGACCCCTCCTTAACTTCAATCTCCCATATCTCCCGAACGGATTGACGAACTCGAGAAATTGCTGTTGCATCTGAAAGCAGAAACTCGCCCGATTACAACGCTATGTGTATTTTTGCCCTAGGCCACGGTAGTTAATGGTTTCTAGTATCAGACTTGCGAAAATTTTGATGGTTTCTCGACCCCTCCTTAACTTCAATCTCCCATATCTCCCGAACGGATTGACGAACTCGAGAAATTGCTGTTGCATCTGAAAGCAGAAACTCGCCCGATTACAACGCTACGTGTATTTTTGCCCTAGGCCACAGTAGTTATTGGTTTCGAGTATCAGCCTGGCGAAAATTTTGATGGTTTCTCAACCATTCCTTAACTTCAAACTCCCATATCTCGCGAACGGATTGACGATCTTGAGAAATTTCTGTTGCATATGAAAGCAGAGACTCGCCCGATTACAACGGTATGTGTCTTTTTGCCCTAGGCCATAGTATTTATTGGTTTCGAGTATCAGATTTGCGAAAATTTTGATGGTTTCTCAACCATTCCTTAACTTCAAACTCCCAGATCTCGCGAACGGATTGACGAACTCGAGAAGATCCTGTTGCATCTGAAAGCAGAAACTCGTCCGATTACAACGGTATTTGTATTTTTGCCCTAGGACATGGTAGTTATTTGTATCGAGTATCAGACTTGCGAAAATTTTGATGGTTTCTCAACCAATCCTTAACTTCAAACTCCCATATCTCGCGAGCGGATTGACGAACTCGAGAAATTCCTGTTGCATCAGAAAGTAGAAACTCTCCCGATTACAATGGTGTGTGTACTTTTGCCCTAGGCCATAGTAGTTATTGGTTTCGAGTATCAGACTTGCGTCAATTTTGATGGTTTCTCAACCATTCCTTCACTTCAAACTCCCATATCTCGCGAACGGATTGACGAACTCGAGAAATTCCGATTGCATCTGAAAGCAGAAACTCGCCCGATTTCAACGGTATGTGTATTCTTGCCCTAGGCCATCGCAGTTATTGGTTTCGAGTATCAGACTTGCGAAAATGTTGATGGTTTCTCGACCACTCCTTAATTTCGAACACCCATATCTCGCGAACGGATTGATGAACTTGAGAAATTCCTGTTGCATCTGAAAGTAGAAACTCGCCCGATTACAACGGTATGTGTATTTTTGCCCTAGGCCATAGTAGTTATTGGTTTCGAGTATCAGACTTGCGTCAATTTTGATGGTTTCTCAACCATTCCTTCACTTCAAACTCCCATATCTCGCGAACGGATTGACGAACTCGAGAAGTTCCGATTGCATCTGAAAGCAGAAACTCGCCCGATTACAACGGTATGTGTATTCTTGCCCTAGGCCATCGCAGTTATTGGTTTCGAGTATCAGACTTGCGAAAATTTTGATGGTTTCTCGACCACTCCTTATCTTCAAACTCCCATATCTCCCGAACGGATTGACGAACTCGAGAAATTCCTGTTGCATCTGAAAGCAGAAACTCGCCCGATTACAACGGTATGTGTATTTTTCCCCTGGGCCATAGTAGTTATTGGGCTCGAGTATCAGACTTGCGAAATCTTTGATGGTTTCTCAACCATTCTTTAACATCAGACTCCCATATCTCGCGAACGGATTGACGAAAACGAGAAATTCCTGTTGCATCTGAAAGTGGAAGCTCGCCCGATTACAACGGTATGTGTATATTTGCCCTAGGCCATAGCAGTTATTGGTTTCGAGTATCAGACTTCCGAAAATTTTGATGCTTTCTCAACCATTCCTTAACTTCAGACTCCCATATCTCGCGAACGGATTGACGAACTCGAGAAATTCCTGTTGCATCTGGGGGCAGAAACTCGCCCAATTACAACGGTATGTGTATTTTGCCCTAGGCGATAGTAGTTATTGTTTTCGAGTATCAGACTTGCGAAAATTTTGATGGTTTCTCAACCAATCCTTATCTTCAAACTCCCATATCTCGCGAGCGGATTGACGAACTCGAGAAATTCCTGTTGCATCCGAAAGTAGAAACTCTCCCGATTACAATGGTGTGTGTACTTTTGCCCTATGCCATTCCAGTTATTGGTTTCGAGTATCAGACTTGCGACAATTTTGATGGTTTCTCGACCACTCCTTAATTTCAAACACCCATATCTCGCGAACGGATTGATGAACTTGAGAAATTCCTGTTGCATCTGAAAGTAGAAACTCGCCCGATTACAACGGTATGTGTATTTTTGCCCTAGGCCATAGTAGTTATTGGTTTCGAGTATCAGACTTACGAAAATTTTGATGGTTTCTCAACCATTCCTTAACTTCGGACTCCCATATCTCGCGAAACGATTGACGAACACGAGAAATTCCTGTTGCATCTGAAAGTAGAAGCTCGCCCGATTACAGCGCTATGTGCATTTTTGCCTTAGGCCATAGTAGTTGTTGGTTTCGAGTATCAGCATTGCGAACATTTTTATGGTGTCTCAACCATTCCTTAATTTCAAACTCCCATATCTCGCGAACGGATTGACGAACTCGAGAAATTCCTGTTGCATCTGAAAGTAGAAACTCGCCCGCTTACAACGGTATGTGTATTTTTGCCCTAGGCCATAGTAGTTATTGGTTTCGAGTATCAGACTTGCGACAATTTTGATGGTTTCTCAACCATTCCTTCACTTCAAATTCCCATATCTCGCGAACGGATTGACGAACTCGAGAAATTCCGATTGCATCTGAAAGCAGAAACTCGCCCGATTACAACGGTATGTGTATTTTTCCCCTAGGCCATAGTAGTTATTGGTTTCGAGTATCAGCCTGGCGAAAATTCTGATGGTTTCTCAACCATTCCTTAACTTCAGACTCCCATATCTCGCGAACGGAATGACGAACACGAAAAATTCCTGTTGCATCTGAAAGTAGATGTTCGCCCGATTACAACGGTATGTGTATTTCCCCACTGGGCCGTAGTAGTTATTGGTTTCGAGTATCAGACTTGCGAAAATTTTGTTGGTTTCTCAACCATTCCTTAACTTCAGACTCCCATATCTCGCGAACGGAATGACCAACACGAGAAATTCCTGTTGCATCTGAAAGTAGAAGTTCGCCCGATTACAACGGTATCTGTATTTTTGCCCTAGGCCATAGTAGTTATTGGTTTCGAGTATCAGACTTGCGAAAATTTTGATGGTTTCTCAACCATTCCTTAACTTCAAACTCCCAGACCTCGCGAACGGATTGACGAACTCGAGAAGATCCTGTTGCATCTGAAAGCAGAAACTCGTCCGATTACAACGGTATGTGTATTTTTGCCCTAGGACATGGTAGTTACTTGTATCGGGTATCAGACTTGCGAAAATTTTGATGGTTTCTCAACCAATCCTTAACTTCAAACTCCCATATCTCGCGAGCGGATTGACGAACTCGAGAAATTCCTGTTGCATCTGAAAGTAGAAACTCTCCCGATTACAATGGTGTGTGTACTTTTGCCCTATGCCATTCCAGTTATTGGTTTCGAGTATCAGACTTGCGACAATTTTGATGGTTTCTCGACCACTCCTTAATTTCAAACACCCATATCTCGCGAACGGATTGATGAACTTGAGAAATTCCTGTTGCATCTGAAAGTAGAAACTCGCCCGATTACAACGGTATGTGTATTTTTGCCCTAGGCCATAGTAGTTATTGGTTTCGAGTATCAGACTTGCGTCAATTTTGATGGTTTCTCAACCATTCCTTCACTTCAAACTCCCATATCTCGCGAACGGAATGACGAACACGAGAAATTCCTGTTGCATCTGAAAGTAGAAGTTCGCCCGATTACAACGGTATCTGTATTTTTGCCCTAGGCCATAGTAGTTATTGGTTTCGAGATTCAGACTTGCGAAAATTTTGATGGTTTCTCGACCACTCCTTATCTTCAAACTCCCATATCTCCCGAACGGATTGACGAACTCGAGAAATTCCTGTTGCATCTGAAAGCAGCCACTCGCCCGATTACAACGGTATGTGTATTTTCCCACTGGGCCATAGTAGTTATTGGTTTCGAGTATCAGACTTGCGCAAATTTTGATGGTTTCTCAAGCATTCCTTAACTTCAAACTCCCATATCTCGCGAACGGATTGACGATCTCGAGAAATTTCTGTTGCATATGAAAGCAGAAACTCGCCCGATTACAACGGTATGTGTATTTTTGCCCTAAGCCATAGTTGTTATTGGTTTCGAGTATCAGACTTGCGAAAACTTTGATGGTTTCTCAACCATTCTTTAACTTCAGACTCCCATATCTCGCGAACGGATTGACGAAAACGAGAAATTCCTGTTGCATCTGAAAGTGGAAGCTCGCCCGATTACAACGGTATGTGTATATTTGCCGTAGGCCATAGCAGTTATTGGTTTCGAGTATCAGACTTGCGAAAATTTTGATGGTTTCTCGACCACTCCTTAATTTCAAACTCCCATATCTCCCGAACGGATTGACGAACTCGAGAAACTCCTGTTGCATCTGAAAGCAGAAACTCGCCCAATTACAACGGTATGTGCATTTTGCCCTAGGCGATAGTAGTTATTGTTTTCGAGTATCAGACTTGCGAAAATTTTGATGCTTTCTCAACCATTCCTTAACTTCAGACTCCCATACCTCGCGAACGGATTGACGAACTCGAGAAATTCCTGTTGCATCTGAAAGTAGAAACTCTCCCGATTATAATGGTGTGCGTACTTTTGCCCTATGCCTTTCCAGGTATTGGTTTCGAGTATCAGACTTGCCACAATTTTGATGGTTTCTCGACCACTCCTTAATTTCAAACACCCATATCTCGCGAACGGATTGATGAAGTCGAGAAATTCCTGTTGCATCTGAAAGCAGGAACTCGTCCGATTACAACGGTATGTGTATTTTCCCCCTAGGCCATAGTAGTTATTGGTCTCGAGTATCAGCCTGGCGAAAATTTTGACGGTTTCTCAACCATTCCTTAACTTCAAACTCCCATATCTCACGAACGGATTGACGAACTCGATAAATTCTTGTTGCATCTGAAAGTAGAAGCTCGCCCGATTACAACGGTATGCGTATTTTCCCCCTAGGCCATAGTAGTTATTGGTTTCGAGTATCAGACTTTCGAAAATTTTGATGGTTTCTCAACCATTCATTAACTTCAAACTCCCATATCTCGCGAACGGATTAACGATCTTGAGAAATTTCTGTTGCATATGAAAGCAGAGACTCGCCCGATTACAACGGTATGTGTATTTTTGCCTTAGGCCATAGTAGTTGTTGGTTTCGAGTATCAGCATTGCGAACATTTTTATGGTGTCTCAACCATTCCTTAATTTCAAACTCCCATATCTCGCGAACGGATTGACGAACTCGAGAAATTCCTGTTGCATCTGAAAGTAGAAACTCGCCCGATTACAACGGTATGTGTATTTTTGCCCTAGGCCATAGTAGTTATTGGTTTCGAGTATCAGCCTGGCGAAAATTCTGATGGTTTCTCAACCATTCCTTAACTTCAGACTCCCATATCTCGCGAACGGAATGACGAACACGAGAAATTCCTGTTGCATCTGAAAGTAGAAGTTCCCCCGATTACAACGGTATCTGTATTTTTGCCCTAGGCCATAGTAGTTATTGGTTTCTAGTATCAGACTTGCGAAAATTTTGATGGTTTCTCAACCAATCCTTAACTTCAACCTCCCATATCTCGCGAGCGGATTGACGAACTCGAGAAAATCCTGTTGCATCTGAAAGCCGAAACTCGCCCGATTACAACGGTATGTGTATTTTTGCCCTAGGCCATAGCAGTTATTGGTTTCGAGTATCAGATTTGCGAAAATTTTGATGGTTTCTCAACCATTCCTTAACTTCAAACTCCCAGATCTCGCGAACGGATTGACGAACTCGAGAAGATCCTGTTGCATCTGAAAGCAGAAACTCGTCCGATTACAACGGTATGTGTATTTTTGCCCTAGGACATGGTAGTTATTTGTATCGAGTATCAGACTTGCGAAAATTTTGATGGTTTCTCAACCAATCCTTAACTTCAAATTCCCATATCTCGCGAGCGGATTGACGAACTCGAGAAATTCCTGTTGCATCTGAAAGTAGAAACTCTCCCGATTACAATGGTGTGTGTACTTTTGCCCTATGCCATTCCAGTTATTGGTTTCGAGTATCAGACTTGCGACAATTTTGATGGTTTCTCGACCACTCCTTAATTTCAAACACCCATATCTCGCGAACGGATTGATGAACTTGAGAAATTCCTGTTGCATCTGAAAGTAGAAACTCGCCCGATTACAACGGTATGTGTATTTTTGCCCTAGGCCATAGTAGTTATTGGTTTCGAGTATCAGACTTGTGTCAATTTTGATGGTTTCTCAACCATTCCTTCACTTCAAACTCCCATATCTCGCGAACGGATTGACGAACTCGAGAAATTCCGATTGCATCTGAAAGCAGAAACTCGCCCGATTACAACGGTATGTGTATTCTTGCCCTAGGCCATCGCAGTTATTGGTTTCGCGTATCAGACTTGCGAAAATTTTGATGGTTTCTCGACCACTCCTTATCTTCAAACTCCCATATCTCCCGAACGGATTGACGAACTCGAGAAATTCCTGTTGCAACTGAAAGCAGAAACTCGCCCGATTACAACGGTATGTGTATTTTTCCCCTGGGCCATAGTATTTATTGGTCTCGAGTATCAGCCTGGCGAAAATTTTGATGGTTTCTCAACCATTCCTTAACTTCAAACTCCCATATCTCGCGAACGGATTGACGAACACGAGAAATTCCTGCTGCATCTGAAAGTAGATGTTCGCCCGATTACAACGGTATGTGTATTTTCCCACTGGGCCATAGTAGTTATTGGTTTCGAGTATCAGACTTGCGAAAATTTTGATGGTTTCTCAACCATTCCTTAACTTCAAACTCCCATATCTCTCGAACGGATTGACGATCTCGAGAAATTTCTGTTGCATATGAAAGCAGAAACTCGCCCGATTACAACGGTATGTGTATTTTTGCCCTAAGCCATAGTTGTTATTGGTTTCGAGTATCAGACTTGCGAAAACTTTGACGGTTTCTCAACCATTCTTTAACTTCAGACTCCCATATCTCGCGAACGGATTGACGAAAACGAGAAATTCCTGTTGCATCTGAAAGTGGAAGCTCGCCCGATTACAACGGTATGTGTGTTTTTGCCCTAGGCCATAGTAGTTATTGGTTTCGAGTATCAGACTTCCGACAATTTTGATGGTTTCTCAACCATTCCTTCACTTCAAATTCCCATATCTCGCGAACGGAGTGACGAACTCGAGAAATTCCGATTGCATCTGAAAGCAGAAACTCGCCCGATTACAACGGTATGTGTATTTTTCCCCTAGGCCATAGTAGTTATTGGTTTCGAGTATCAGCCTGGCGAAAATTCTGATGGTTTCTCAACCATTCCTTAACTTCAGACTCCCATATCTCGCGAACGGAATGACGAACACGAGAAATTCCTGTTGCATCTGAAAGTAGATGTTCGCCCGATTACAACGGTATGTGTATTTCCCCACTGGGCCATAGTAGTTATTGGTTTCGAGTATCAGACTTGCGTCAATTTTGATGGTTTCTCAACCATTCCTTCACTTCAAACTCCCATATCTCGCGAACGGAATGACGAACACGAGAAATTCCTGTTGCATCTGAAAGTAGAAGCTCGCCCGATTACAGCGCTGTGTGCATTTTTGCCTTAGGCCATAGTAGTTGTTGGTTTCGAGTATCAGCATTGCGAACATTTTTATGGTGTCTCAACCATTCCTTAATTTCAAACTCCCATATCTCGCGAACGGATTGACGAACTCGAGAAATTCCTGTTGCATCTGAAAGTAGAAACTCGCCCGATTACAACGGTATGTGTATTTTTGCCCTAGGCCATAGTAGTTATTGGTTTCGAGTATCAGACTTGCGACAATTTTGATGGTTTCTCAACCATTCCTTCACTTCAAATTCCCATATCTCGCGAACGGATTGACGAACTCGAGAAATTCCGATTGCATCTGAAAGCAGAAACTCGCCCGATTACAACGGTATGTGTATTTTTCCCCTAGGCCATAGTAGTTATTGGTTTCGAGTATCAGCCTGGCGAAAATTCTGATGGTTTCTCAACCATTCCTTAACTTCAGACTCCCATATCTCGCGAACGGAATGACGAACACGAAAAATTCCTGTTGCATCTGAAAGTAGATGTTCGCCCGATTACAACGGTATGTGTATTTCCCCACTGGGCCGTAGTAGTTATTGGTTTCGAGTATCAGACTTGCGAAAATTTTGTTGGTTTCTCAACCATTCCTTAACTTCAGACTCCCATATCTCGCGAACGGAATGACGAACACGAGAAATTCCTGTTGCATCTGAAAGTAGAAGTTCGCCCGATTACAACGGTATCTGTATTTTTGCCCTAGGCCATAGTAGTTATTGGTTTCGAGATTCAGACTTGCGAAAATTTTGATGGTTTCTCGACCACTCCTTATCTTCAAACTCCCATATCTCCCGAACGGATTGACGAACTCGAGAAATTCCTGTTGCATCTGAAAGCAGCCACTCGCCCGATTACAACGGTATGTGTATTTTCCCACTGGGCCATAGTAGTTATTGGTTTCGAGTATCAGACTTGCGCAAATTTTGATGGTTTCTCAACCATTCCTTAACTTCAAACTCCCATATCTCGCGAACGGATTGACGATCTCGAGAAATTTCTGTTGCATATGAAAGCAGAAACTCGCCCGATTACAACGGTATGTGTATTTTTGCCCTAAGCCATAGTTGTTATTGGTTTCGAGTATCAGACTTGCGAAAACTTTGATGGTTTCTCAACCATTCTTTAACTTCAGACTCCCATATCTCGCGAACGGATTGACGAAAACGAGAAATTCCTGTTGCATCTGAAAGTGGAAGCTCGCCCGATTACAACGGTATGTGTATATTTGCCCTAGGCCATAGCAGTTATTGGTTTCGAGTATCAGACTTGCGAAAATTTTGATGGTTTCTCGACCACTCCTTAATTTCAAACTCCCATATCTCCCGAACGGATTGACGAACTCGAGAAACTCCTGTTGCATCTGAAAGCAGAAACTCGCCCAATTACAACGGTATGTGCATTTTGCCCTAGGCGATAGTAGTTATTGTTTTCGAGTATCAGACTTGCGAAAATTTTGATGCTTTCTCAACCATTCCTTAACTTCAGACTCCCATATCTCGCGAACGGATTGACGAACTCGAGAAATTCCTGTTGCATCTGAAAGTAGAAACTCTCCCGATTATAATGGTGTGCGTACTTTTGCCCTATGCCTTTCCAGGTATTGGTTTCGAGTATCAGACTTGCCACAATTTTGATGGTTTCTCGACCACTCCTTAATTTCAAACACCCATATCTCGCGAACGGATTGATGAAGTCGAGAAATTCCTGTTGCATCTGAAAGCAGGAACTCGTCCGATTACAACGGTATGTGTATTTTCCCCCTAGGCCATAGTAGTTATTCGTTTCGAGTATCAGACTTGCGAAAATTTTGATGGTTTCTCATCCATTCCTTAACTTCAAACTCCCATATCTCGCGAACGGAATGGGGAACTCGAGAAATTCCTGTTGCATCTGAAAGCAGAAACTCGCTCGATTACAATGGTGTGTGTACTTTTCCCCTAGGCCGTTCCAGTTATTGGTTTCGAGTGTCAGACTTGCGAAAATTTTGATGGTTTCTCAACCATTCCTTAACTTTAAACTCCCATATCTCGCGAACGGATTGCCGAACTCGAGAAATTCCTGTTTCATCTGAAAGCAGAAACACGCCCGATTACAACGGTATGTGTATTTTTGCCCTAGGCCATAGTAGTTATTGTTGTCGAGAATCAGCCTGGCGAAAATTTTGACGGTTTCTCAACCATTCCTTAACTTCAAACTCCCATATCTCACGAACGGATTGACGAACTCGATAAATTCTTGTTGCATCTGAAAGTAGAAGCTCGCCCGATTACAGCGGTATGCGTATTTTCCCCCTAGGCCATAGTAGTTATTGGTTTCGAGTATCAGACTTTCGAAAATTTTGATGGTTTCTCAACCATTCATTAACTTCAAACTCCCATATCTCGCGAACGGATTGACGATCTTGAGAAATTTCTGTTGCATATGAAAGCAGAGACTCGCCCGATTACAACGGTATGTGTATTTTTGCCTTAGGCCATAGTAGTTGTTGGTTTCGAGTATCAGCATTGCGAACATTTTTATGGTGTCTCAACCATTCCTTAATTTCAAACTCCCATATCTCGCGAACGGATTGACGAACTCGAGAAATTCCTGTTGCATCTGAAAGTAGAAACTCGCCCGATTACAACGGTATGTGCATTTTTGCCCTAGGCCATAGTAGTTATTGGTTTCGAGTATCAGACTTGCGACAATTTTGATGGTTTCTCAACCATTCCTTCACTTCAAATTCCCATATCTCGCGAACGGATTGACGAACTCGAGAAATTCCGATTGCATCTGACAGCAGAAACTCGCCCGATTACAACGGTATGTGTATTTTTCCCCTAGGCCATAGTAGTTATTGGTTTCGAGTATCAGCCTGGCGAAAATTCTGATGGTTTCTCAACCATTCCTTAACTTCAGACTCCCATATCTCGCGAACGGAATGACGAACACGAGAAATTCCTGTTGCATCTGAAAGTAGAAGTTCGCCCGATTACAACGGTATCTGTATTTTTGCCCTAGGCCATAGTAGTTATTGGTTTCGAGTATCAGACTTGCGAAAATTTTGATGGTTTCTCAACCATTCCTTAACTTCAACCTCCCATATCTCGCGAGCGGATTGACGAACTCGAGAAAATCCTGTTGCATCTGAAAGCCGAAACTCGCCCGATTACAACGGTATGTGTATTTTTGCCCTAGGCCATAGCAGTTATTGGTTTCGAGTATCAGATTTGCGAAAATTTTGATGGTTTCTCAACCATTCCTTAACTTCAAACTTCCAGATCTCGCGAACGGATTGACGAACTCGAGAAGATCCTGTTGCATCTGAAAGCAGAAACTCGTCCGATTACAACGGTATGTGTATTTTTGCCCTAGGACATGGTAGTTATTTGTATCGAGTATCAGACTTGCGAAAATTTTGATGGTTTCTCAACCAATCCTTAACTTCAAATTCCCATATCTCGCGAGCGGATTGACGAACTCGAGAAATTCCTGTTGCATCTGAAAGTAGAAACTCTCCCGATTACAATGGTGTGTGTACTTTTGCCCTATGCCATTCCAGTTATTGGTTTCGAGTATCAGACTTGCGACAATTTTGATGGTTTCTCGACCACTCCTTAATTTCAAACACCCATATCTCGCGAACGGATTGATGAACTTGAGAAATTCCTGTTGCATCTGAAAGTAGAAACTCGCCCGATTACAACGGTATGTGTATTTTTGCCCTAGGCCATAGTAGTTATTGGTTTCGAGTATCAGACTTGCGTCAATTTTGATGGTTTCTCAACCATTCCTTCACTTCAAACTCCCATATCTCGCGAACGGATTGACGAACTCGAGAAATTCCGATTGCATCTGAAAGCAGAAACTCGCCCGATTACAACGGTATGTGTATTCTTGCCCTAGGCCATCGCAGTTATTGGTTTCGCGTATCAGACTTGCGAAAATTTTGATGGTTTCTCGACCACTCCTTATCTTCAAACTCCCATATCTCCCGAACGGATTGACGAACTCGAGAAATTCCTGTTGCAACTGAAAGCAGAAACTCGCCCGATTACAACGGTATGTGTATTTTTCCCCTGGGCCATAGTAGTTATTGGTCTCGAGTATCAGCCTGGCGAAAATTTTGATGGTTTCTCAACCATTCCTTAACTTCAAACTCCCATATCTCGCGAACGGATTGACGAACACGAGAAATTCCTGCTGCATCTGAAAGTAGATGTTCGCCCGATTACAACGGTATGTGTATTTTCCCACTGGGCCATAGTAGTTATTGGTTTCGAGTATCAGACTTGCGAAAATTTTGATGGTTTCTCAACCATTCCTTAACTTCAAACTCCCATATCTCGCGAACGGATTGACGATCTCGAGAAATTTCTGTTGCATATGAAAGCAGAAACTCGCCCGATTACAACGGTATGTGTATTTTTGCCCTAAGCCATAGTTGTTATTGGTTTCGAGTATCAGACTTGCGAAAACTTTGACGGTTTCCAAACCATTCTTTAACTTCAGACTCCCATATCTCGCGAACGGATTGACGAAAACGAGAAATTCCTGTTGCATCTGAAAGTGGAAGCTCGCCCGATTACAACGGTATGTGTATTTTTGCCCTAGGCCATAGTAGTTATTGGTTTCGAGTATCAGACTTCCGACAATTTTGATGGTTTCTCAACCATTCCTTCACTTCAAATTCCCATATCTCGCGAACGGAGTGACGAACTCGAGAAATTCCGATTGCATCTGAAAGCAGAAACTCGCCCGATTACAACGGTATGTGTATTTTTCCCCTAGGCCATAGTAGTTATTGGTTTCGAGTATCAGCCTGGCGAAAATTCTGATGGTTTCTCAACCATTCCTTAACTTCAGACTCCCATATCTCGCGAACGGAATGACGAACACGAGAAATTCCTGTTGCATCTGAAAGTAGATGTTCGCCCGATTACAACGGTATGTGTATTTCCCCACTGGGCCATAGTAGTTATTGGTTTCGAGTATCAGACTTGCGAAAATTTTGATGGTTTCTCGACCACTCCTTATCTTCAAACTCCCATATCTCCCGAACGGATTGACGAACTCGAGAAATTCCTGTTGCAACTGAAAGCAGAAACTCGCCCGATTACAACGGTATGTGTATTTTTCCCCTGGGCCATAGTAGTTATTGGTCTCGAGTATCAGACTTGCGAAAATTTTGTTGGTTTCTCAACCATTCCTTAACTTCAAACTCCCATATCTCGCGAACGGATTGACGAACACGAGGAATTCCTGTTGCATCTGAAAGTAGAAGTTCGCCCGATTACAACGGTATATGTATTTTTGCCCTAGGCCATAGTAGTTATTGGTTTCGAGTATCAGACTTGCGAAAATTTGATGGTTTCTCAACCATTCCTTAACTTCAACCTCCCATATCTCGCGAGCGGATTGACGAACTCGAGAAAATCCTGTTGCATCTAAAAGCCGAAACTCGCCCGATTACAACGGTATGTGTATTTTTGCCCTAGGCCATAGCAGTTATTGGTTGCGAGTATCAGATTTGCGAAAATTTTGTTGGTTTCTCAACCATTCCTTAACTTCAAACTCCCAGATCTCGCGAACGGATTGACGAACTCGAGAAGATCCTGTTGCATCTGAAAGCAGAAACTCGCCCGATTACAACGGTATGTGTATTTTCCCCCTAGGCCATAGTATTTATTGGTCTCGAGTATCAGCCTGGCGAAAATTTTGATGGTTTCTCAACCATTCCTTAACTTCAAACTCCCATATCTCGCGAATGGATTGACGAACACGAGAAATTCCTGTTGCATCTGAAAGTAGAAGTTCGCCCGATTACAACGGTATGTGTATTTTCCCCCTAGGCCATAGTAGTTATTGTAGTCGAGAATCAGCCTGGCGAAAATTTTGACGGTTTCTCAACCATTCCTTAACTTCAAACTCCCATATCTCGCGAACGGATTGACGATCTTGAGAAATTTCTGTTGCATATGAAAGCAGAGACTCGCCCGATTACAACGGTATGTGTATTTTTGCCCTAGGCCATAGTAGTTATTGGTTTCGAGTATCAGACTTGCGACAATTTTGATGGTTTCTCAACCATTCCTTCACTTCAAATTCCCATATCTCGCGAACGGATTGACGAACTCGAGAAATTCCGGTTGCATCTGAAAGCAGAAACTCGCCCGATTACAACGGTATGTGTATTTTTCCCCTAGGCCATAGTAGTTATTGGTTTCGAGTATCAGACTTGCGAAAATTTTGATGCTTTCTCAACCATTCCTTAACTTCAGACTCCCATATCTCGCGAAAGGATTGAGGAACTCGAGAAATTCCTGTTGCATCTGAAAGCAGAAACTCGCCCGATTACAATGGTGTGTGTACTTTCCCCTAGGCCGTTCCAGTTATTGGTTTCGAGTGTCAGACTTGCGAAAATTTTGCTGGTTTCTCAACCATTCCTTAACTTTAAACTCCCATATCTCGCGAACGGATTGACGAACTTGAGAAATTCTTGTTGCATCAGAAAGTAGAAGCTCGCCCGATTACAACGGTATGCGTATTTTCCCCCTAGGCAATAGTAGTTATTGGTTTCGAGTATCAGACTTTCGAAAATTTTGATGGTTTCTCAACCATTCCTTAACTTCAAACTCCCATATCTCGCGAACGGATTGACGATCTTGAGAAATTTCTGTTGCATATGAAAGCAGAGACTCGCCCGATTACAACGGTATGTGTATTTTTCCCCTAGGCCATAGTAGTTATTGGTTTCGAGTATCAGGCTTGCGAAAATTTTGATGCTTTCTCAACCATGCCTTAACTTCAGACTCCCATATCTCGCGAACGGATTGACGAACTCGAGAAATTCCTGTTGCATCTGAAAGCAGAAACTCGCCCAATTACAACGGTATGTGTATTTTTCCCTAGGCCATAGTAGTTATTGGTTTCGAGTATCTGACTTTCGAAAATTTTGATGGTTTCTCAACCATTCCTTAAACTCAAACTCCCATATCTCGCGAACGGATTGACGAAGTCGAGAAATTCCTGTTGCATCTGAAAGTAGAAACTCGCCCGCATACAACGGTATGTGTCTTTTTGCCCTAGGCCATAGTAGTTATTGGTTTCGAGTATCAGACTTGCGTCAATTTTGATGGTTTCTCAACCATTCCTTCACTTCAAACTCCCATATCTCGCGAACGGATTGACGAACTCGAGAAATTCCTGTTGCATCTGAAAGCAGAAACTCGCCCGATTACAACGGTATGTGTATTTTTCCCCTGGGCCATAGTAGTTATTGGTCTCGAGTATCAGCTTGGCGAAAATTTTGATGGTTTCTCAACCATTCCTTAACTTCAAACACCCATATCTCGCGAACGGATTGACGAACACGAGAAATTCCTGCTGCATCTGAAAGTAGATGTTCGCCCGATTACAACGGTATGTGTATTTTCCCACTGGGCCATAGTAGTTATTGGTTTCGAGTATCAGACTTGCGAAAACTTTGATGGTTTCTCAACCATTCTTTAACTTCAGACTCCCATATCTCGCGAACGGATTGACGAAAACGAGAAATTCCTGTTGCATCTGAAAGTGGAAGCTCGCCCGATTACAACGGTATGTGTATATTTACCCTAGGCCATAGCAGTTATTGGTTTCGAGTATCAGACTTGCGAAAATTTTGATGGTTTCTCGACCACTCCTTAATTTCAAACTCCCATATCTCCCGAACGGATTGACGAACTCGAGAAACTGCTGTTGCATCTGAAAGAAGAAAGTCGCCCGATTACAATGGTATGTGTATTTTTCCCCTAGGCCATAGTAGTTATTGGTTTCGAGTATCAGACTTGCGAAAATTTTGATGGTTTCTCAACCATTCCTTAACTTCAAACTCCCATATCTCGCGAACGGATTGACGAACTCGAGAAATTCCTGTTGCATCTGAAAGCAGAAACTCGCCCAATTACAACGGTATGTGCATTTTGCCCTAGGCGATAGTAGTTATTGTTTTCGAGTATCAGACTTGCGAAAATTTTGATGCTTTCCCAACCATTCCTTAACTTCAGACTCCCATATCTCGCGAACGGATTGACGAACTCGAGAAATTCCTGTTGCATCTGAAAGTAGAAACTCTCCCGATTATAATGGTGTGCGTACTTTTGCCCTATGCCTTTCCAGGTATTGGTTTCGAGTATCAGACTTGCGAAAATTTTGCTGGTTTCTCAACCATTCCTTAACTTTAAACTCCCATATCTCGCGAACGGATTGACGAACTTGAGAAATTTCTGTTGCATATGAAAGCAGAGACTCGCCCGATTACAACGGTATGTGTATTTTTCCCCTAGGCCATAGTAGTTATTGGTTTCGAGTATCAGGCTTGCGAAAATTTTGATGCTTTCTCAACCATGCCTTAACTTCAGACTCCCATATCTCGCGAACGGATTGACGAACTCGAGAAATTCCTGTTGCATCTGAAAGTAGAAACTCTCCCGATTACAACGGTATGTGTATTTTTGCCCTAGGCCATAGTATTTATTGGTTTCGAGTATCAGACTTACGAAAATTTTGATGGTTTCTCAACCATTCCTTAACTTCGGACTCCCATATCTCGCGAAAGGATTGACGAACACGAGAAATTCCTGTTGCATCTGAAAGTAGAAGCTCGCCCGATTACAGCGCTATGTGCATTTTTGCCTTAGGCCATAGTAGTTGTTGGTTTCGAGTATCAGCATTGCGAACATTTTTGTGGTGTCTCAACCATTCCTTAATTTCAAACTCCCATATCTCGCGAACGGATTGACGAACTCGAGAAATTCCTGTTGCATCTGAAAGTAGAAACTCGCCCGATTACAACGGTATGTGCATTTTTGCCCTAGGCCACAGTAGTTATTGTTGTCGAGAATCAGCCTGGCGAAAATTTTGACGGTTTCTCAACCATTCCTTAACTTCAAACTCCCATATCTCACGAACGGATTGACGAACTCGATAAATTCTTGTTGCATCAGAAAGTAGAAGCTCGCCCGATTACAACGGTATGCGTATTTTCCCCCTAGGCCATAGTAGTTATTGGTTTCGAGTATCAGACTTTCGAAAATTTTGATGGTTTCTCAACCATTCCTTAACTTCAAACTCCCATATCTCGCGAACGGATTGACGATCTTGAGAAATTTCTGTTGCATATGAAAGCAGAGACTCGCCCGATTACAACGGTATGTGTATTTTTGCCCTAGGCCATAGTTGTTATTGGTTTCGAGTATCAGACTTGCGAAAACTTTCATGGTTTCTCAACCATTCTTTAACTTCAGACTCCCATATCTCGCGAACGGATTGACGAAAACGAGAAATTCCTGTTGCATCTGAAAGTAGAAGCTCGCCCGATTACAACGGTATGTGTATTTTTGCCCTAGGCCATAGCAGTTATTGGTTTCGAGTATCAGACTTGCGAAAATTTTGATGGTTTCTCGACCACTCCTTAACTTCAAACTGCCATATCTCCCGAACGGATTGACGTACTCGAGAAACTCCTGTTGCATCTGAAAGCAGAAACTCGCCCGATTACAGCGGTATGTGTATTTTTCCCCTAGGCCATAGTAGTTATTGGTTTCGAGTATCAGGCTTGCGAAAATTTTGATGCTTTCTCAACCATGCCTTAACTTCAAACTCCCATATCTCGCGAACGGATTGACGATCTCTAGGAATTCCAGTTGCATCTGAAAGCAGAATCTCGCCCGATTACAACGGTATGTGTATTTTTCCCCAGGCCATAGTAGTTATTTGTTTCGAGTATCAGACTTGCGAAAATTTTGATGGTTCCTCAACCATTCCTTAACTTCAAACTCCCATATCTCGCGAACGGAATGAGGAACTCGAGAAATTCCTGTTGCATCTGAAAGCAGAAACTCGCCCGATTACAATGGTGTGTGCACTTTTCCTCTAGGCCATTCCAGTTATTGGTTTCGAGTATCAGGCTTGCGAAAATTTTGATGCTTTCTCAACCATTCCTTAACTTCAGACTCCCATATCTCGCGAACGGATTGACGAACTCGAGAAATTCCTGTTGCATCTGAAACCAGAAACTCGCCCAATTACAACGGTATGTGAATTTTTCCCTAGGCCATAGTAGTTATTGGTTTCGAGTATCTGACTTGCGAAAATATTGATGGTTTCTCAACCATTCCTTAAACTCAAACTCCCATATCTCGCGAACGGATTGACGAAGTCGAGAAATTCCTGTTGCATCTGAAAGCAGAGACGCGTCCGATTACAACGGTATGTGTATTTTTGCCCTAGGCCATAGCAGTTATTGGTTTCGAGTATCAGACTTGCGAAAATTTTGATGGTTTCTCAACCATTCCTTAACTTCAAACTCCCATATCTCGCGAACGGATTGACGAGCTCGAGAAAATCTTGTTGCATCTGAAAGCAGATACTCGCCCGACTACAACGGTGTGTGTATTTTTCCCCTAGGCCATTGTAGTTATTGGTTTCGAGTATCAGGCTTGCGAAAATTTTGATGCTTTCTCAACCATTCCTTAACTTCAGACTCCCATATCTCGCGAACGGATTGACGAACTCGAGAAATTCCTGTTGCATCTGAAAGCAGAAACTCGCCCAATTACAACGGTATGTGTATTTTTCCCTAGGCCATAGTAGTTATTGGTTTCGAGTATCTGACTTGCGAAAATTTTGATGGTTTCTCAACCATTCCTTAAACTCAAACTACCATATCTCGCGAACGGATTGACGAAGTCGAGAAATTCCTGTTGCATCTGAAAGCAGAGGCGCGTCCGGTTACAAAGGTATGTGTATTTTTGCCCTAGGCCATAGCAGTTATTGGTTTCGAGTATCAGACTTGCGAAAATTTTGATGGTTTCTCAACCATTCCTTATCTTCAAACTCCCATATCTCGCGAACGGATTGACGAACTCGAGAAAATCTTGTTGCATCTGAAAGCAGATACTCGCCCGACTACAACGGTGTGTGTATTTTTCCCCTAGGCCTTTGTAGTTATTGGTTTCGAATATCAGACATGCGAAAATTTTGATGGCTTCTCAACCATTCCTTAACTTCAAACTCCCATATCTCGCGAACGGATTGACGATCTCTAGAAATTCCAGTTGCATCTGAAAGCAGAATCTCGCCCGATTACAACGGTATGTGTATTTTTCCCCAGGCCACAGTAGTTATTGGTTTCGAGTATCAGACTTGCGAAAATCTTGATGGTTTCTCAACCATTCCTTAACTTCAAACTCCCATTAAACGCGAACGGATTGACGAACTCGAGAAATTCCTGTTGCATCTGAAAGCAGAAACTCGCCCAATTACAACGGTATGTGTATTTTTCCCTAGGCCATAGTAGTTATTAGTTTCGAGTATCTGACTTGCGAAAATTTTGTTGGTTTCTCAACCATTCCTTAAACTCAAACTCCCATATCTCGCGAACGGATTGACGAAGTCGAGAAACTCCTGTTGCATCTGAAAGCAGAGACGCGTCCGGTTACAACGGTATGTGTATTTTTGCCCTAGGCCATAGCAGTTATTGCTTTCGAGTATCAGACTTGCGAAAATTTTGATGGTTTCTCAACCATTCCTTAACTTCAAACTCCCATATCTCGCGAACGGATTGACGAACTCGAGAAAATCTTGTTGCATCTGAAAGCAGATACTCGCCCGACTACAACGGTGTGTGTATTTTTCCCCTAGGCCATTGTAGTTATTGGTTTCGAATATCAGACTTGCGAAAATTTTGATGGCTTCTCAACCATTCCTTAACTTCAAACTCCCATATCTCGCGAACGGATTGACGATCTCTAGAAATTCCAGTTGCATCTGAAAGCAGAATCTCGCCCGATTACAACGGTATGTGTATTTTTCCCCAGGCCATAGTAGTTATTGGTTTCGAGTATCAGACTTGCGAAAATTTTGATGGTTCCTCAACCATTCCTTAACTTCAAACTCCCATATCTCGCGAACGGATTGACGAACTCGAGAAATTCCTGTTGCATCTGAAAGCAGAAACTCGCCCGATTACAACGGTATGTGTATTTTTGCCCTAGGCCATAGAAGTTATTGGTTTCGAGTATCAGACTTGCGAAAATTTTGATGGTTTCTCAACCATTGCTTAACTTCAAACTCCCATATCTCGCGAACGGATTGACGAACTCGAGAAAATCTTGTTGCATCTGAAAGCAGATACTCGCCCGATTACAACGGTATGTGTATTTTTGCCCTAGGCCATAGTAGTTATTGGTTTCGAGTATCAGACTTGCGAAAATTTTGATGGTTACTCAACCATTCTTTAACTTCAGACTCCCATATCTCGCGAACGGATTGACGAACTCGAGAAATTCCTGTTGCATCTGAAAGCAGAAACTCGCCCAATTACAACGGTATGTGTATTTTTCCCCTAGGCCATAGTAGTTATTGGCTCGAGTATCAGTTTGGCGAAAATTTTGATGGTTTCTCAACCATTCCTTAACTTCAAACTCCCATATCTCGCGAACGGATTGGCGAACACGAGAAATTCCTGTTGCATCTGAAAGCAGAAACTCGCTCGATTACAACGGTATGTGTATTTTTGCCCTAGGCCATAGTAGTTATTGGTTTCTAGTATTAGACTTACGAAAATTTTGATGGCTTCTCAACCATTCCTTAACTTCAAACTCCCATATCTCGCGAACGGATTGACGATCTCTAGAAATTCCAGTTGCATCTGAAAGCAGAATCTCGCCGGATTACAACGGTATGTGTATTTTTCCTCAGGCCATAGTAGTTATTGGTTTCGAGTATCAGACTTGCGAAAATTTTGATGGTTCCTCAACCATTCCTTAACTTCAAACTCCCATATCTCGCGAACGGAATGAGGAACTCGAGAAATTCCTGTTGCATCTGAAAGCAGAAACTCGCCCGATTACAATGGTGTGTGTACTTTTCCCCTAGGCCATTCCAGTTATTGGTTTCGAGTATCAGGCTTGCGAAAATTTTGATGCTTTCTCAACCATTCCTTAACTTCAGACTCCCATATCTCGCGAATGGATTGACGAACACGAGAAATTCCTGTTGCATCTGAAAGTAGAAGTTCGCCCGATTACAACGGTATGTGTATTTTCCCCCTAGGCCATAGTAGTTATTGTTGTCGAGAATCAGCCTGGCGAAAATTTTGACGGTTTCTCAACCATTCCTTAACTTCAAACTCCCATATCTCGCGAACGGATTGACGATCTTGAGAAATTTCTGTTGCATATGAAAGCAGAGACTCGCCCGATTACAACGGTATGTGTATTTTTGCCCTAGGCCATAGTATTTATTGGTTTCGAGTATCAGACTTACGAAAGTTTTGATGGTTTCTCAACCATTCCTTAACTTCGGACTCCCATATCTCGCGAAAGGATTGACGAACACGAGAAATTCCTGTTGCATCTGAAAGTAGAAGCTCGCCCGATTACAGCGCTATGTGCATTTTTGCCTTGGGCCATAGTAGTTGTTGGTTTCGAGTATCAGCATTGCGAACATTTTTGTGGTGTCTCAACCATTCCTTAATTTCAAACTCCCATATCTCGCGAACGGATTGACGAACTCGAGAAATTCCTGTTGCATCTGAAAGTAGAAACTCGCCCGATTACAACGGTATGTGTATTTTTGCCCTAGGCCATAGTAGTTATTGGTTTCGAGTATCAGACTTGCGACAATTTTGATGGTTTCTCAACCATTCCTTCACTTCAAATTCCCATATCTCGCGAACGGATTGACGAACTCGAGAAATTCCGATTGCATCTGAAAGCAGAAACTCGCCCGATTACAACGGTATGTGTATTTTTCCCCTAGGCCATAGTAGTTATTGGTTTCGAGTATCAGACTTGCGAAAATTTTGATGCTTTCTCAACCATTCCTTAACTTCAGACTCCCATATCTCGCGAAAGGATTGAGGAACTCGAGAAATTCCTGTTGCATCTGAAAGCAGAAACTCGCCCGATTACAATGGTGTGTGTACTTTCCCCTAGGCCGTTCCAGTTATTGGTTTCGAGTGTCAGACTTGCGAAAATTTTGATGGTTTCTCAACCATTCCTTAACTTCAAACTCCCATATCTCGCGAACGGATTGACGAACTCGCGAAATTCCTGTTGCATCTGAAAGCAGAAACTCGCCCAATTACAACGGTATGTGCATTTTGCCCTAGGCGATAGTAGTTATTGTTTTCGAGTATCAGACTTGCGAAAATTTTGATGCTTTCTCAACCATTCCTTAACTTCAGACTCCCATATCTCGCGAACGGATTGACGAACTCGAGAAATTCCTGTTGCATCTGAAAGTAGAAACTCTCCCGATTATAATGGTGTGCGTACTTTTGCCCTATGCCTTTCCAGGTATTGGTTTCGAGTATCAGACTTGCCACAATTTTGATGGTTTCTCGACCACTCCTTAATTTCAAACACCCATATCTCGCGAACGGATTGATGAAGTCGAGAAATTCCTGTTGCATCTGAAAGCAGAAACTCGCCCGATTACAACGGTATGTGTATTTTCCCCCTAGGCCATAGTAGTTATTGGTCTCGAGTATCAGCCTGGCGAAAATTTTGATGGTTTCTCAACCATTCCTTAACTTCAAACTCCCATATCTCGCGAATGGATTGACGAACACGAGAAATTCCTGTTGCATCTGAAAGTAGAAGTTCGCCCGATTACAACGGTATGTGTATTTTCCCCCTAGGCCATAGTAGTTATTGTTGTCGAGAATCAGCCTGGCGAAAATTTTGACGGTTTCTCAACCATTCCTTAACTTCAAACTCCCATATCTCGCGAACGGATTGACGATCTTGAGAAATTTCTGTTGCATATGAAAGCAGAGACTCGCCCGATTACAACGGTATGTGTATTTTTGCCCTAGGCCATAGTATTTATTGGTTTCGAGTATCAGACTTACGAAAATTTTGATGGTTTCTCAACCATTCCTTAACTTCGGACTCCCATATCTCGCGAAAGGATTGACGAACACGAGAAATTCCTGTTGCATCTGAAAGTAGAAGCTCGCCCGATTACAGCGCTATGTGCATTTTTGCCTTAGGCCATAGTAGTTGTTGGTTTCGAGTATCAGCATTGCGAACATTTTTGTGGTGTCTCAACCATTCCTTAATTTCAAACTCCCATATCTCGCGAACGGATTGACGAACTTGAGAAATTCCTGTTGCATCTGAAAGTAGAAACTCGCCCGATTACAACGGTATGTGCATTTTTGCCCTAGGCCATAGTAGTTATTGGTTTCGAGTATCAGACTTGCGACAATTTTGATGGTTTCTCAACCATTCCTTCACTTCAAACTCCCATATCTCGCGAACGGATTGACGAACTCGAGAAATTCCTGTTGCATCTGAAAGCAGAAACTCGCCCGATTACAACGGTATGTGTATTTTTCCCCTGGGCCATAGTAGTTATTGGTCTCGAGTATCAGACTTGCGAAAATTTTGATGGTTTCTCAACCATTCCTTAACTTCAAACTCCCATATCTCGCGAACGGATTGACGAACTCGAGAAATTCCTGTTGCATCTGAAAGCAGAAACTCGCCCAATTACAACGGTATGTGCATTTTGCCCTAGGCGATAGTAGTTATTGTTTTCGAGTATCAGACTTGCGAAAATTTTGATGCTTTCTCAACCATTCCTTAACTTCAGACTCCCATATCTCGCGAACGGATTGACGAACTCGAGAAATTCCTGTTGCATCTGAAAGTAGAAACTCTCCCGATTATAATGGTGTGCGTACTTTTGCCCTATGCCTTTCCAGGTATTGGTTTCGAGTATCAGACTTGCCACAATTTTGATGGTTTCTCGACCACTCCTTAATTTCAAACACCCATATCTCGCGAACGGATTGATGAAGTCGAGAAATTCCTGTTGCATCTGAAAGCAGAAACTCGCCCGATTACAACGGTATGTGTATTTTCCCCCTAGGCCATAGTAGTTATTGGTCTCGAGTATCAGCCTGGCGAAAATTTTGATGGTTTCTCAACCATTCCTTAACTTCAAACTCCCATATCTCGCGAATGGATTGACGAACACGAGAAATTCCTGTTGCATCTGAAAGTAGAAGTTCGCCCGATTACAACGGTATGTGTATTTTCCCCCTAGGCCATAGTAGTTATTGTTGTCGAGAATCAGCCTGGCGAAAATTTTGACGGTTTCTCAACCATTCCTTAACTTCAAACTCCCATATCTCGCGAACGGATTGACGATCTTGAGAAATTTCTGTTGCATATGAAAGCAGAGACTCGCCCGATTACAACGGTATGTGTATTTTTGCCCTAGGCCATAGTATTTATTGGTTTCGAGTATCAGACTTACGAAAATTTTGATGGTTTCTCAACCATTCCTTAACTTCGGACTCCCATATCTCGCGAAAGGATTGACGAACACGAGAAATTCCTGTTGCATCTGAAAGTAGAAGCTCGCCCGATTACAGCGCTATGTGCATTTTTGCCTTAGGCCATAGTAGTTGTTGGTTTCGAGTATCAGCATTGCGAACATTTTTGTGGTGTCTCAACCATTCCTTAATTTCAAACTCCCATATCTCGCGAACGGATTGACGAACTCGAGAAATTCCTGTTGCATCTGAAAGTAGAAACTCGCCCGATTACAACGGTATGTGTATTTTTGCCCTAGGCCATAGTAGTTATTGGTTTCGAGTATCAGACTTGCGACAATTTTGATGGTTTCTCAACCATTCCTTCACTTCAAATTCCCATATCTCGCGAACGGATTGACGAACTCGAGAAATTCCGATTGCATCTGAAAGCAGAAACTCGCCCGATTACAACGGTATGTGTATTTTCCCCCTAGGCAATAGTTGTTATTGGTTTCGAGTATCAGAATTTCGAAAATTTTGATGGTTTCTCAACCATTCCTTAACTTCAAACTCCCATATCTCGCGAACGGATTGACGATCTTGAGAAATTTCTGTTGCATATGAAAGCAGAGACTCGCCCGATTACAACGGTATGTGTATTTTTCCCCTAGGCCATAGTAGTTATTGGTTTCGAGTATCAGGCTTGCGAAAATTTTGATGCTTTCTCAACCATGCCTTAACTTCAGACTCCCATATCTCGCGAACGGATTGACGAACTCGAGAAATTCCTGTTGCATCTGAAAGCAGAAACTCGCCCAATTACAACGGTATGTGTATTTTTCCCTAGGCCATAGTAGTTATTGGTGTCGAGTATCTGACTTGCGAAAATTTTGATGGTTTCTCAACCATTCCTTAAACTCAAACTCCCATATCTCGCGAACGGATTGACGAAGTCGAGAAATTCCTGTTGCATCTGAAAGTAGAAACTCGCCCGATTACAACGGTATGTGTATTTTTGCCCTAGGCCATAGTAGTTATTGGTTTCGAGTATCAGACTTGCGTCAATTTTGATGGTTTCTCAACCATTCCTTCACTTCAAACTCCCATATCTCGCGAACGGATTGACGAACTCGAGAAATTCCTGTTGCATCTGAAAGCAGAAACTCGCCCGATTACAACGGTATGTGTATTTTTCCCCTGGGCCATAGTAGTTATTGGTCTCGAGTATCAGACTTGCGAAAATTTTGATGGTTTCTCAACCATTCCTTAACTTCAAACTCCCATATCTCGCGAACGGATTGACGAACTCGAGAAATTCCTGTTGCATCTGAAAGCAGAAACTCGCCCAATTACAACGGTATGTGCATTTTGCCCTAGGCGATAGTAGTTATTGTTTTCGAGTATCAGACTTGCGAAAATTTTGATGCTTTCTCAACCATTCCTTAACTTCAGACTCCCATATCTCGCGAACGGATTGACGAACTCGAGAAATTCCTGTTGCATCTGAAAGTAGAAACTCTCCCGATTATAATGGTGTGCGTACTTTTGCCCTATGCCTTTCCAGGTATTGGTTTCGAGTATCAGACTTGCCACAATTTTGATGGTTTCTCGACCACTCCTTAATTTCAAACACCCATATCTCGCGAACGGATTGATGAAGTCGAGAAATTCCTGTTGCATCTGAAAGCAGAAACTCGCCCGATTACAACGGTATGTGTATTTTCCCCCTAGGCCATAGTAGTTATTGGTCTCGAGTATCAGCCTGGCGAAAATTTTGATGGTTTCTCAACCATTCCTTAACTTCAAACTCCCATATCTCGCGAATGGATTGACGAACACGAGAAATTCCTGTTGCATCTGAAAGTAGAAGTTCGCCCGATTACAACGGTATGTGTATTTTCCCCCTAGGCCATAGTAGTTATTGTTGTCGAGAATCAGCCTGGCGAAAATTTTGACGGTTTCTCAACCATTCCTTAACTTCAAACTCCCATATCTCGCGAACGGATTGACGATCTTGAGAAATTTCTGTTGCATATGAAAGCAGAGACTCGCCCGGTTACAACGGTATGTGTATTTTTGCCCTAGGCCATAGTATTTATTGGTTTCGAGTATCAGACTTACGAAAATTTTGATGGTTTCTCAACCATTCCTTAACTTCGGACTCCCATATCTCGCGAAAGGATTGACGAACACGAGAAATTCCTGTTGCATCTGAAAGTAGAAGCTCGCCCGATTACAGCGCTATGTGCATTTTTGCCTTAGGCCATAGTAGTTGTTGGTTTCGAGTATCAGCATTGCGAACATTTTTGTGGTGTCTCAACCATTCCTTAATTTCAAACTCCCATATCTCGCGAACGGATTGACGAACTCGAGAAATTCCTGTTGCATCTGAAAGTAGAAACTCGCCCGATTACAACGGTATGTGTATTTTTGCCCTAGGCCATAGTTGTTATTGGTTTCGAGTATCAGACTTGCGAAAATTTTGATGGTTTCTCGACCACTCCTTAACTTCAAACTGCCATATCTCCCGAACGGATTGACGTACTCGAGAAACTCCTGTTGCATCTGAAAGCAGAAACTCGCCCGATTACAGCGATATGTGTTTTTTTCCCCTAGGCCATAGTAGTTATTGGTTTCGAGTATCAGGCTTGCGAAAATTTTGATGCTTTCTCAACCATGCCTTAACTTCAGACTCCCATATCTCGCGAACGGATTGACGAACTCGAGAAATTCCTGTTGCATCTGAAAGCAGAAACTCGCCCAATTACAACGGTATGTGTATTTTTCCCTAGGCCATAGTAGTTATTGGTTTCGAGTATCTGACTTGCGAAAATTTTGATGGTTTCTCAACCATTCCTTAAACTCAAACTCCCATATCTCGCGAACGGATTGACGAAGTCGAGAAATTCCTGTTGCATCTGAAAGCAGAGACGCGTCCGGTTACAACGGTATGTGTATTTTTGCCCTAGGCCATAGCAGTTATTGCTTTCGAGTATCAGACTTGCGAAAATTTTGATGGTTTCTCAACCATTCCTTAACTTCAAACTCCCATATCTCGCGAACGGATTGACAAACTCGAGAAATTCCTGTTGTATCTGAAAGCAGATACTCGCCCGATTACAACGGTGTGTGTATTTTTCCCCTAGGCCATTGTAGTTATTGGTTTCGAATATCAGTCTTGCGAAAATTTTGATGGCTTCTCAACCATTCCTTAATTTCAAACTCCCATATTTCGCGAACGGATTGACGATCTCTAGAAATTCCAGTTACATCTGAAAGCAGAATCTCGCCCGATTACAACGGTATGTGTATTTTTCCCCAGGCCATAGTAGTTATTGGTTTCGAGTATCAGACTTGCGAAAATTTTGATGGTTCCTCAACCATTCCTTAACTTCAAACTCCCATATCTCGCGAACGGAATGAGGAACTCGAGAAATTCCTGTTGCATCTGAAAGCAGAGACGCGTCCGGTTACAACGGTATGTGTATTTTTGCCCTAGGCCATAGCAGTTACTGGTTTCGAGTATCAGACTTGCGAAAACTTTGATGGTTTCGCAACCATTCCTTAACTTCAAACTCCCATATCTCGCGAACGGATTGACGAACTCGAGAAAATCTTGTTGCATCTCTAAGCAGATACTCGCCGACTACAACGGTATGTGTATTTTTGCCCTAGGCCATAGTAGTTATTGGTTTCGGGTATCAGACTTGCGAAAATTTTGATGGTTTCTCAACCATTCCTTAACTTCAAACTCCCATATCTCGCGAACGGATTGACAAACTCGAGAAATTCCTGTAGTATCTGAAAGCAGAAACTCGCCCGATTAGAATGGCATGTGTATTTTTGCCCTAGGCCATAGTAGTTATTGTTTTCGAGTATCAGACTTGCGAAAACTTTGATGGTTTCGCAACCATTCCTTAACTTCAAACTACCATATCTCGCGAACGGATTGACGAACTCGAGAAAATCTTGTTGCATCTCTAAGCAGATACTCGCCCGACTACAACGGTATGTGTGTTTTTGCCCTAGGCCATAGTAGTTATTGGTTTCGGGTATCAGACTTGCGAAAATTTTGATGGTTTCTCAACCATTCCTTAACTTCAAACTCCCATATCTCGCGAACGGATTGACAAACTCGAGAAATTCCTGTAGTATCTGAAAGCAGAAACTCGCCCGATTACAATCGCATGTGTATTTTTCCCCTAGGCCATTGTAGTTATTGGTTTCGAATATCAGACTTGCGAAAATTTTTATGGCGTCTCAACCATTCCTTAACTTCAAACTCCCATATCTCGCGAACGGATTGACGATCTCTAGGAATTCCAGTTGCATCTGAAAGCAGAATCTCGCCCGATTACAACGGTATGTGTATTTTTCCCCAGGCCATAGTAGTTATTTGTTTCGAGTATCAGACTTGCGAAAATTTTGATGGTTCCTCAACCATTCCTTAACTTCAAACTCCCATATCTCGCGAACGGAATGAGGAACTCGAGAAATTCCTGTTGCATCTGAAAGCAGAAACTCGCCCGATTACAATGGTGTGTGCACTTTTCCTCTAGGCCATTCCAGTTATTGGTTTCGAGTATCAGGCTTGCGAAAATTTTGATGCTTTCTCAACCATTCCTTAACTTCAGACTCCCATATCTCGCGAACGGATTGACGAACTCGAGAAATTCCTGTTGCATCTGAAAGCAGAAACTCGCCCAATTACAACGGTATGTGTATTTTTCCCTAGGCCATAGTAGTTATTGGTTTCGAGTATCTGACTTGCGAAAATATTGATGGTTTCTCAACCATTCCTTAAACTCAAACTCCCATATCTCGCGAACGGATTGACGAAGTCTAGAAATTCCTGTTGCATCTGAAAGCAGAGACGCGTCCGATTACAACGGTATGTGTATTTTTGCCCTAGGCCATAGCAGTTATTGGTTTCGAGTATCAGACTTGCGAAAATTTTGATGGTTTCTCAACCATTCCTTAACTTCAAACTCACATATCTTGCGAACGGATTGACGAGCTCGAGAAAATCTTGTTGCATCTGAAAGCAGATACTCGCCCGACTACAACGGTGTGTGTATTTTTCCCCTAGGCCATTGTAGTTATTGGTTTCGAGTATCAGGCTTGCGAAAATTTTGATGCTTTCTCAACCATTCCTTAACTTCAGACTCCCATATCTCGCGAACGGATTGACGAACTCGAGAAATTCCTGTTGCATCTGAAAGCAGAAACTCGCCCAATTACAACGGTATGTGTATTTTTCCCTAGGCCATAGTAGTTATTGGTTTCGAGTATCTGACTTGCGAAAATTTTGATGGTTTCTCAACCATTCCTTAAACTCAAACTACCATATCTCGCGAACGGATTGACGAAGTCGAGAAATTCCTGTTGCATCTGAAAGCAGAGACGCGTCCGGTTACAAAGGTATGTGTATTTTTGCCCTAGGCCATAGCAGTTATTGGTTTCGAGTATCAGACTTGCGAAAATTTTGATGGTTTCTCAACCATTCCTTAACTTCAAACTCCCATATCTCGCGAACGGATTGACGAACTCGAGAAAATCTTGTTGCATCTGAAAGCAGATACTCGCCCGACTACAACGGTGTGTGTATTTTTCCCCTAGGCCTTTGTAGTTATTGGTTTCGAATATCAGACTTGCGAAAATTTTGATGGCTTCTCAACCATTCCTTAACTTCAAACTCCCATATCTCGCGAACGGATTGACGATCTCTAGAAATTCCAGTTGCATCTGAAAGCAGAATCTCGCCCGATTACAACGGTATGTGTATTTTTCCCCAGGCCATAGTAGTTATTGGTTTCGAGTATCAGACTTGCGAAAATCTTGATGGTTTCTCAACCATTCCTTAACTTCAAACTCCCATTAAACGCGAACGGATTGACGAACTCGAGAAATTCCTGTTGCATCTGAAAGCAGAAACTCGCCCGATTAAAACGGTATGTGTATTTTTGCCCTAGGCCATAGAAGTTATTGGTTTCGAGTATCAGACTTGCGAAAATTTTGATGGTTTCTCAACCATTGCTTAACTTCAAACTCCCATATCTCGCGAACGGATTGACGAACTCGAGAAAATCTTGTTGCATCTGAAAGCAGATACTCGCCCGATTACAACGGTATGTGTATTTTTGCCCTAGGCCATAGTAGTTATTGGTTTCGAGTATCAGACTTGCGAAAATTCTGATGGTTTCTCGACCACTCCTTAACTTCAAACTCCCATATCTCCCGAACGGATTGACGAACTCGAGAAATTCCTGTTGCATCTGAAAGCAGAAACTCGCCCAATTACAACGGTATGTGTATTTTTCCCCTAGGCCATAATAGTTATTGGCACGAGTATCAGTTTGGCGAAAATTTTGATGGTTCCTCAACCATTCCTTAACTTCAAACTCCCATATCTCGCGAACGGATTGACGAACTCGAGAAATTCCTGTTGCATCTGAAAGCAGAAACTCGCCCGATTAAAACGGTATGTGTATTTTTGCCCTAGGCCATAGAAGTTATTGGTTTCGAGTATCAGACTTGCGAAAATTTTGATGGTTTCTCAACCATTGCTTAACTTCAAACTCCCATATCTCGCGAACGGATTGACGAACTCGAGAAAATCTTGTTGCATCTGAAAGCAGATACTCGCCCGATTACAACGGTATGTGTATTTTTGCCCTAGGCCATAGTAGTTATTGGTTTCGAGTATCAGACTTGCGAAAATTTTGATGGTTTCTCAACCATTGCTTAACTTCAAACTCCCATATCTCGCGAACGGATTGACGAACTCGAGAAAATCTTGTTGCATCTGAAAGCAGATACTCGCCCGATTACAACGGTGTGTGTATTTTTGCCCTAGGCCATAGCAGTTATTTGTTTCGAGTATCAGACTTGCGAAAATTTTGATGGTATCTCGACCACTCCTTAACTTCAAACTCCCATATCTCCCGAACGGATTGACGAACTCGAGAAACTCCTGTTGCATCTGAAAGCAGAAACTCGCCCGATTACAATGGTATGTGTATTTTTGCCCTAGGCCATAGCAGTTATTGGTTTCGAGTATCAGACTTGCGAAAATTCTGATGGTTTCTCGACCACTCCTTAACTTCAAACTCCCATATCTCCCGAACGGATTGACGAACTCGAGAAATTCCTGTTGCATCTGAAAGCAGAAACTCGCCCAATTACAACGGTATGTGTATTTTTCCCCTAGGCCATAGTAGTTATTGGCACGAGTATCAGTTTGGCGAAAATTTTGATGGTTTCTCAACCATTCCTTAACTTCAAACTCCCATATCTCGCGAACGGATTGGCGAACACGAGAAATTCCTGTTGCATCTGAAAGCAGAAACTCGCTCGATTACAACGGTATGTGTATTTTTGCCCTAGGCCATAGTAGTTATTGGTTTCTAGTATTAGACTTACGAAAATTTTGATGGCTTCTCAACCATTCCTTAACTTCAAACTCCCATATCTCGCGAACGGATTGACGATCTCTAGAAATTCCAGTTGCATCTGAAAGCAGAATCTCGCCGGATTACAACGGTATGTGTATTTTTCCTCAGGCCATAGTAGTTATTGGTTTCGAGTATCAGACTTGCGAAAATTTTGATGGTTCCTCAACCATTCCTTAACTTCATACTCCCATATCTCGCGAACGGAATGAGGAACTCGAGAAATTCCTGTTGCATCTGAAAGCAGAAACTCGCCCGATTACAATGGTGTGTGTACTTTTCCCCTAGGCCATTCCAGTTATTGGTTTCGAGTATCAGGCTTGCGAAAATTTTGATGCTTTCTCAACCATTCCTTAACTTCAGACTCCCATATCTCGCGAACGGATTGACGAACTCGAGAAATTCCTGTTGCATCTGAAAGCAGAAACTCGCCCAATTGCAACGGTATGTGTATTTTTCCCTAGGCCATAGTAGTTATTGGTTTCGAGTATCTGACTTGCGAAAATTTTGATGGTTTCTCAACCATTCCTTAAACTCAAACTCCCATATCTCGCGAACGGATTGACGAAGTCGAGAAATTCCTGTTGCATCTGAAAGCAGAGACGCGTCCGATTACAACGGTATGTGCATTTTTGCCCTAGGCCATAGCAGTTATTGGTTTCGAGTATCAGACTTGCGAAAATTTTGATGGTTTCTCAACAATTCCTTAACTTCAAACTCCCATATCTCGCGAACGGATTGACGAGCTCGAGAAAATCTTGTTGCATCTGAAAGCAGATACTCGCCCGACTACAACGGTATGTTTATTTTTGCCCTGGGCCATAGTAGTTATTGGTTTCGGGTATCAGACTTGCGAAAATTTTGATGGTTTCTCAACCATTCCTTAACTTCAAACTCCCATATCTCGCGAACGGATTGACGAACTCGAGAAAATCTTGTTGCATCTGAAAGCAGATACTCGCCCGACTACAACGGTATGTGTATTTTTGCCCTAGGCCATAGTTGTTATTGGTTTCGTGTATCAGACTTGCGAAAACTTTGATGGTTTCTCAACCATTCTTTAACTTCAGACTCCCATATCTCGCGAACGGATTGACGAAAACGAGGTATTCCTGTTGCATCTGAAAGTAGAAGCTCGCCCGATTACAACGGTGTGTGTATTTTTGCCCTAGGCCATAGCAGTTATTGGTTTCGAGTATCAGACTTGCGAAAATTTTGATGGTGTCTCGACCACTCCTTAACTTCAAACTCCCATATCTCCCGAACGGATTGACGAACTCGAGAAGCTCCTGTTGCATCTGAAAGCAGAAACTCGCCCGATTACAGTGGTGTGTGTATTTTTGCCCTAGGCCATAGCAGTTATTGGTTTCGAGTATCAGACTTGCGAAAATTCTGATGGTTTCTCGACCACTCCTTAACTTCAAACTCCCATATCTCCCGAACGGATTGACGAACTCGAGAAATTCCTGTTGCATGTGAAAGCAGAAACTCGCCCAATTACAACGGTATGTGTATTTTTCCCCTAGGCCATACTAGTTATTGGCTCGAGTATCAGTTTGGCGAAAATTTTGATGGTTTCTCAACCATTCCTTAACTTCAAACTCCCATATCTCGCGAACGGATTGGCGAACACGAGAAATTCCTGTTGCATCTGAAAGCAGAAACTCGCTCGATTACAACGGTATGTGTATTTTTGCCCTAGGCCGCAGTAGTTATTGGTTTCTAGTATCAGACTTACGAAAATTTTGATGGTTTCTCAACCATTCCTTAACTTCAAACTCCCATATCTCGCGAACGGATTGACGAACTCGAGAAATTCCTGTTGCATCTGAAAGCAGAAACTCGCTCGATTACAACGGTGTGTGTATTTTTCCCCTAGGCCATTGTAGTTATTGGTTTCGAATATCAGACTTGCGAAAATTTTGATGGCTTCTCAACCATTCCTTAACTTCAAACTCCCATATCTCGCGAACGGATTGACGATCTCTAGAAATTCCAGTTGCATCTGAAAGCAGAATCTCGCCCAATTACAACGGTATGTGTATTTTTCCCTAGGCCATAGTAGTTATTGGTTTCGAGTATCAGACTTGCGAAAATTTTGATGGTTTCTCAACCATTCCTTAACTTCAAACTCCCATATCTCGCGAACGGAATGAGGAACTCGAGAAATTCCTGTTGCATCTGAAAGCAGAAACTCGCCCGATTACAGTGGTGTGTGTATTTTTTCCCTACGCCATAGTAGTTATTGGTTTCGAGTATCAGACTTGCGAAAATTTTGATGGCTTCTCAACCATTCCTTAACTTCAAACTCCCATATCTCGCGAACGGATTGACGATCTCTAGAAATTCCAGTTGCATCTGAAAGCAGAATCTCGCCCGATTACAACGGTATGTGTATTTTTCCCCAGGCCATAGTAGTTATTGGTTTCGAGTATCAGACTTGCGAAAATTTTGATGGTTCCTCAACCATTCCTTAACTTCAAACTCCCATATCTCGCGAACGGAATGAGGAACTCGAGAAATTCCTGTTGCATCTGAAAGCAGAAACTCGCCCGATTACAATGCTGTGTGTACTTTTCCACTAGGCCATTCCAGTTATTGGTTTCGAGTATCAGGCTTGCGAAAATTTTGATGCTTTCTCAACCATTCCTTATCTTCAGACTCCCATATCTCGCGAACGGTTTGACGAACTCGAGAAATTCCTGTTGCATCTGAAAGCAGAAACTCGCCCAATTACAACGGTATGTGTATTTTTCCCTAGGCCATAGTAGTTATTGGTTTCGAGTATCTGACTTGCGAAAATTTTGATGGTTTCTCAACCATTCCTTAAACTCAAACTCCCATATCTCGCGAACGGATTGACGAAGTCGAGAAATTCCTGTTGCATCTGAAAGCAGATACTCGCCCGACTACAACGGTGTGTGTATTTTTCCCCTAGGCCATTGTAGTTATTGGTTTCGAGTATCAGACTTGCGAAAATCTTGATGGTTTCTCAACCATTCCTTAACTTCAAACTCCCATATCTCGCGAACGGATTGACGAACTCGAGAAATTCCTGTTGCACCTGAAAGCAGGAACTCGCCCGATTACAACGGTATGTGTATTTTTGCCCTAGGCCATAGTAGTTATTGGTTTCGAGTATCAGACTTGCGAAAATTTTGATGGTTCCTCAACCATTCCTTAACTTCAAACTCCCATATCTCGCGAACGGAATGAGGAACTCGAGAAATTCCTGTTGCATCTGAAAGCAGAAACTCGCCGCATTACAATGGTGTGTGTACTTTTCCCCTAGACCATTCCAGTTATTGGTTTCGAGTATCAGACTTGCGAAAATTTTGATGGTCTCTCAACCATTCCTTCACTTCAAACTCCCATATCTCGCGAACGGATTGACGAACTCGAGAAAATCATGTTGCATCTGAAAGCAGATACTCGCCCGACTACAACGGTATGTGTATTTTTCCCCTAGGCCATTGTAGCTATTGGTTTGGAATATCAGACTTGCGAAAATTTTGATGGTTTCTCAACCATTCCTTAACTTCAAACTCCCATATCTCGCGAACGGATTGACGAGCTCGAGAAAATCTTGTTGCATCTGAAAGCAGATACTCGCCCGTCTACAACGGTATGTGTATTTTTGCCCTAGGCCATAGTTGTTATTGGTTTCGAGTATCAGACTTGCGAAAACTTTGATGGTTTCTCAACCATTCTTTAACTTCAGACTCCCATATCTCGCGAACGGATTGACGAACTCGAGAAATTCCTGTTGTATCTGAAAGCAGAAACTCGCCCGATTACAATGGCATGTGTATTTTTGCCCTGGGCCATAGTAGTTATTGGTTTCGTGTATCAGACTTGCGAAAATTTTGATGGTTTCTCAACCATTCCTTAACTTTAAACTCCCATATCTCGCGAACGGATTGACGAACTCGAGAAAATCTTGTTGCATCTGAAAGCAGATACTCGCCCGACTACAACGGTGTGTGTACTTTTCCCCTAGGCCATTGTAGTTATTGGTTTCGAGTATCAGACTTGCGAAAATCTTGATGGTTTCTCAACCATTCCTTAACTTCAAACTCCCATATCTCGCGAACGGATTGACGAACTCGAGAAATTCCTGTTGCATCTGAAAGCAGGAACTCGCCCGATTACAACGGTATGTGTATTTTTGCCCTAGGCCATAGTAGTTATTGGTTTCGAGTATCAGACTTGCGAAAATTTTGATGGTTCCTCTACCATTCCTTAACTTCAAACTCCCATATCTCGCGAACGGAATGAGGAACTCGAGAAATTCCTGTTGCATCTGAAAGCAGAAACTCGCCGCATTACAATGGTGTGTGTACTTTTCCCCTAGGCCATTCCAGTTATTGGTTTCGAGTATCAGACTTGCGAAAATTTTGATGGTTCCTCAACCATTCCTTAACTTCAAACTCCCATATCTCGCGAACGGAATGAGGAACTCGAGAAATTCCTGTTGCATCTGAAAACAGAAACTCGCCGCATTACAACGGTATGTGTATTTTTCCCCTAGGCCATACTAGTTATTGGCTCGAGTATCAGTTTGGCGAAAATTTTGATGGTTTCTCAACCATTCCTTAACTTCAAACTCCCATATCTCGCGAACGGATTGGCGAACACGAGAAATTCCTGTTGCATCTGAAAGCAGAAGCTCGCTCGATTACAACGGTATGTGTATTTTTGCCCTAGGCCGCAGTAGTTATTGGTTTCTAGTATCAGACTTACGAAAATTTTGATGGTTTCTCAACCATTCCTTAACTTCAAACTCCCATATCTCGCGAACGGATTGACGAACTCGAGAAATTCCTGTTGCATCTGAAAGCAGAAACTCGCTCGATTACAACGGTGTGTGTATTTTTCCCCTAGGCCATTGTAGTTATTGGTTTCGAATATCAGACTTGCGAAAATTTTGATGGCTTCTCAACCATTCCTTAACTTCAAACTCCCATATCTCGCGAACGGATTGACGATCTCTAGAAATTCCAGTTGCATCTGAAAGCAGATACTCGCCCGACTACAACGGTGTGTGTATTTTTCCCCTAGGCCATTGTAGTTATTGGTTTCGAATATCAGACTTGCGAAAATTTTGATGGCTTCTCAACCATTCCTTAACTTCAAACTCCCATATCTCGCGAACGGATTGACGATCTCTAGAAATTCCAGTTGCATCTGAAAGCAGAATCTCGCCCGATTACAACGGTATGTGTATTTTTCCCCAGGCCATAGTAGTTATTGGTTTCGAGTATCAGACTTGCGAAAATTTTGATGGTTCCTCAACCATTCCTTAACTTCAAACTCCCATATCTCGCGAACGGAATGAGGAACTCGAGAAATTCCTGTTGCATCTGAAAGCAGAAACACGCCCGATTACAATGCTGTGTGTACTTTTCCCCTAGGCCATTCCAGTTATTGGTTTCGAGTATCAGGCTTGCGAAAATTTTGATGCTTTCTCAACCATTCCTTAACTTCAGACTCCCATATCTCGCGAACGGATTGACGAACTCGAGAAATTCCTGTTGCATCTGAAAGCAGAAACTCGCCCAATTACAACGGTATGTGTATTTTTCCCTAGGCCATAGTAGTTATTGGTTTCGAGTATCTGACTTGCGAAAATTTTGATGGTTTCTCAACCATTCCTTAAACTCAAACTCCCATATCTCGCGAACGGATTGACGAAGTCGAGAAATTCCTGTTGCATCTGAAAGCAGAGACGCGTCCGATTACAACGGTATGTGCATTTTTGCCCTAGGCCATAGCAGTTATTGGTTTCGAGTATCAGACTTGCGAAAATTTTGATGGTTTCTCAACCATTCCTTAACTTCAAACTCCCATATCTCGCGAACGGATTGACGAGCTCGAGAAAATCTTGTTGCATCTGAAAGCAGATACTCGCCCGACTACAACGGTATGTTTATTTTTGCCCTAGGCCATAGTAGTTATTGGTTTCGGGTATCAGACTTGCGAAAATTTTGATAGTTTCTCAACCATTCCTTAACTTCAAACTCCCATATCTCGCGAACGGATTGACAAACTCGAGAAATTCCTGTTGTATCTGAAAGCAGAAACTCCCCCGATTACAATGGCATGTGTATTTTTGCCCAGGCCATAGTAGTTATTGGTTTCGAGTATCAGACTTGCGAAAATTTTGATGGTTCCTCAACCATTCCTTAACTTCAAACTCCCATATCTCGCGAACGGATTGACGAAGTCCAGAAATTCCTGTTGCATCTGAAAGCAGAGACGCGTCCGATTACAACGGTATGTGCATTTTTGCCCTAGGCCATAGCAGTTATTGGTTTCGAGTATCAGACTTGCGAAAATTTTGATGGTTTCTCAACCATTCCTTAACTTTAAACTCCCATATCTCGCGAACGGATTGACGAACTCGCGAAAATCTTGTTGCATCTGAAAGCAGATACTCGCCCGACTACAACGGTGTGTGTATTTTTCCCCTAGGCCATTGTAGTTATTGGTTTCGAGTATCAGACTTGCGAAAATCTTGATGGTTTCTCAACCATTCCTTAACTTCAAACTCCCATATCTCGCGAACGGATTGACGAACTCGAGAAATTCCTGTTGCATCTGAAAGCAGGAACTCGCCCGATTACAACGGTATGTGTATTTTTGCCCTAGGCCATAGTAGTTATTGGTTTCGAGTATCAGACTTGCGAAAATTTTGATGGTTCCTCAACCATTCCTTAACTTCAAACTCCCATATCTCGCGAACGGAATGAGGAACTCGAGAAATTCCTGTTGCATCTGAAAGCAGAAACTCGCCGCATTACAATGGTGTGTGTACTTTTCCCCTAGACCATTCCAGTTATTGGTTTCGAGTATCAGACTTGCGAAAATTTTGATGGTCTCTCAACCATTCCTTCACTTCAAACTCCCATATCTCGCGAACGGATTGACGAACTCGAGAAAATCATGTTGCATCTGAAAGCAGATACTCGCCCGACTACAACGGTATGTGTATTTTTGCCCTAGGCCATAGTTGTTATTGGTTTCGAGTATCAGACTTGCGAAAACTTTGATGGTTTCTCAACCATTCTTTAACTTCAGACTCCCATATCTCGCGAACGGATTGACGAACTCGAGAAATTCCTGTTGCATCTGAAAGCAGAAACTCGCCCAATTACAACGGTATGTGTATTTTTCCCTAGGCCATAGTAGTTATTGGTTTCGAGTATCTGACTTGCGAAAATTTTGATGGTTTCTCAACCATTCCTTAAACTCAAACTCCCATATCTCGCGAACGGATTGACGAAGTCGAGAAATTCCTGTTGCATCTGAAAGCAGAGACGCGTCCGGTTACAACGGTATGTGTATTTTTGCCCTAGGCCATAGCAGTTATTGGTTTCGAGTATCAGACTTGCGAAAATTTTGATGGTTTCGCAACCATTCCTTAACTTCAAACTCCCATATCTCGCGAACGGATTGACGAACTCGAGAAAATCTTGTTGCATCTCTAAGCAGATACTCGCCCGACTACAACGGTATGTGTATTTTTGCCCTAGGCCATAGTAGTTATTGGTTTCGGGTATCAGACTTGCGAAAATTTTGATGGTTTCTCAACCATTCCTTAACTTCAAACTCCCATATCTCGCGAACGGATTGACGAACTCGAGAAAATCTTGTTGCATCAGAAAGCAGATACTCGCCCGACTACAACGGTGTGTGTATTTTTCCCCTAGGCCATAGTAGTTATTGGTTTCGAGTATCAGACTTGCGAACATTTTGATGGTTCCTCAACCATTCCTTAACTTCAAACTCCCATATCTCGCGAACGGAATGAGGAACTCGAGAAATTCCTGTTGCATCTGAAAGCAGAAACTCGCCGCATTACAATGGTGTGTGTACTTTTCCCCTAGGCCATTCCAGTTATTGGTTTCGAGTATCAGACTTGCGAAAATTTTGATGGTCTCTCAACCATTCCTTCACTTCAAACTCCCATATCTCGCGAACGGATTGACGATCTCGAGAAACTCCAGTTGCATCTGAAAGCAGAAACTCGCCCGATTACAATGGTATGTGTATTTTTGCCCTAGGCCATAGCAGTTATTGGTTTCGCGTATCAGAATTGCGAAAATTCTGATGGTTTCTCGACCACTCCTTAACTTCAAACTCCCATATCTCCCGAACGGATTGACGAACTCGAGAAATTCCTGTTGCATCTGAAAGCAGAAACTCGCCCAATTACAACGGTATGTGTATTTTTCCCCTAGGCCATAGTAGTTATTGGCTCGAGTATCAGTTTGGCGAAAATTTTGATGGTTTCTCAACCATTCCTTAACTTCAAACTCCCATATCTCGCGAACGGATTGACGAACTCGAGAAATTCCTGTTGCATCTGAAAGCAGAAACTCGCCCAATTACAACGGTATTTGTATTTTTCCCTAGGCCATAGTAGTTATTGGTTTCGAGTATCTGACTTGCGAAAATTTTGATGGTTTCTCAACCATTCCTTAAACTCAAACTCCCATATCTCGCGAACGGATTGACGAAGTCGAGAAATTCCTGTTGCATCTGAAAGCAGAGACGCGTCCGGTTACAACGGTATGTGTATTTTTGCCCTAGGCCATAGCAGTTATGGGTTTCGAGTATCAGACTTGCGAAAATTTTGATGGTTTCGCAACCATTCCTTAACTTCAAACTCCCACATCTCGCGAACGGATTGACGAACTCGAGAAAATCTTGTTGCATCTCTAAGCAGATACTCGCCCGACTACAACGGTATGTGTATTTTTGCCCTAGGCCATAGTAGTTATTGGTTTCGGGTATCAGACTTGCGAAAATTTTGATGGTTTCTCAACCATTCCTTAACTTCAAACTCCCATATCTCGCGAACGGATTGACGAACTCGAGAAAATCTTGTTGCATCAGAAAGCAGATACTCGCCCGACTACAACGGTGTGTGTATTTTTCCCCTAGGCCATAGTAGTTATTGGTTTCGAGTATCAGACTTGCGAACATTTTGATGGTTCCTCAACCATTCCTTAACTTCAAACTCCCATATCTCGCGAACGGAATGAGGAACTCGAGAAATTCCTGTTGCATCTGAAAGCAGAAACTCGCCGCATTACAATGGTGTGTGTACTTTTCCCCTAGGCCATTCCAGTTATTGGTTTCGAGTATCAGACTTGCGAAAATTTTGATGGTCTCTCAACCATTCCTTCACTTCAAACTCCCATATCTCGCGAACGGATTGACGATCTCGAGAAACTCCTGTTGCATCTGAAAGCAGAAACTCGCCCGATTACAATGGTATGTGTATTTTTGCCCTAGGCCATAGCAGTTATTGGTTTCGAGTATCAGAATTGCGAAAATTCTGATGGTTTCTCGACCACTCCTTAACTTCAAACTCCCATATCTCCCGAACGGATTGACGAACTCGAGAAATTCCTGTTGCATCTGAAAGCAGAAACTCGCCCAATTACAACGGTATGTGTATTTTTCCCCTAGGCCATAGTAGTTATTGGCTCGAGTATCAGTTTGGCGAAAATTTTGATGGTTTCTCAACCATTCCTTAACTTCAAACTCCCATATCTCGCGAACGGATTGGCGAACACGAGAAATTCCTGTTGCATCTGAAAGCAGAAACTCGCTCGATTACAACGGTATGTGTATTTTTGCCCTAGGCCATAGTAGTTATTGGTTTCTAGTATCAGACTTACGAAAATTTTAATGGTTTCTCAACCATTCCTTAACTTCAAACTCCCATATCTCGCGAACGGATTGACGAACTCGAGAAATTCCTGTTGCATCTGCAAGCAGAAACTCGCCCAATTACAACGGTATGTGTATTTTTCCCTAGGCCATAGTAGTTATTGGTTTCGAGTATCTGACTTACGAAAATTTTGATGGTTTCTCAACCATTCCTTAAACTCAAACTCCCATATCTCGCGAACGGATTGACGAAGTCGAGAAATTCCTGTTGCATCTGAAAGCAGAGACGCGTCCGGTTACAACGGTATGTGTATTTTTGCCCTAGGCCATAGTAGTTATTGGTTTAGAGTATCAGACTTGCGAAAATTTTGATGGTTCCTCAACCATTCCTTAACTTCAAACTCCCATATCTCGCGAACGGAATGAGGAACTCGAGAAACTCCTGTTGCATCTGAAAGCAGAAACTCGCCCGATTACAATGGTGTGTGTGCTTTTCCCCTAGGCCATTCTAGTTATTGGTTTCTAGTATCAGGCTTGCGAAAATTTTGATGCTTTCTCAACCATTCCTTATCTTCAGACTCCCATATCTCGCGAACGGATTGACGAAAACGAGATATTCCTGTTGCATCTGAAAGTAGAAGCTCGCCCAATTACAACGGTATGTGTATTTTTGCCCTAGGCCATAGCAGTTATTGGTTTCGAGTATCAGACTTGCGAAAATTTTGATGGTTTCTCGACCACTCCTTAACTTCAAACTCCCATATCTCCCGAACGGATTGACGAAAACGAAAAATTCCTGTTGCATCTGAAAGCAGAAACTCGCCCAATTACAACGCTATGTGTATTTTTCCCTAGGCCATAGTAGTTATTGGTTTCGAGTATCTGACTTGCGAAAATTTTGATGGTTTCTCAACCATTCCTTAAACTCAAACTCCCATATCTCGCGAACGGATTGACGAGCTCGAGAAAATCTTGTTGCATCTGAAAGCAGATACTCGCCCGACTACAACGGTATGTTTATTTTTGCCCTAGGCCATAGTAGTTATTGGTTTCGGGTATCAGACTTGCGAAAATTTTGATAGTTTCTCAACCATTCCTTAACTTCAAACTCCCATATCTCGCGAACGGATTGACAAACTCGAGAAATTCCTGTTGTATCTGAAAGCAGAAACTCGCCCGATTACAATCGCATGTGTATTTTTGCCCTGGGCCATAGTAGTTATTGGTTTCGTGTATCAGACTTGCGAAAATTTTGATGGTTTCTCAACCATTCCTTAACTTTAAACTCCCATATCTCGCGAACGGATTGACGAACTCGAGAAAATCTTGTTGCATCTGAAAGCAGATACTCGCCCGACTACAACGGTGTGTGTATTTTTCCCCTAGGCCATTGTAGTTATTGGTTTCGAGTATCAGACTTCCGAAAATCTTGATGGTTTCTCAACCATTCCTTAACTTCAAACTCCCATATCTCGCGAACGGATTGACGAACTCGAGAAATTCCTGTTGCATCTGAAAGCAGGAACTCGCCCGATTACAACGGTATGTGTATTTTTGCCCTAGGCCATAGTAGTTATTGGTTTCGAGTATCAGACGTGCGAAAATTTTGATGGTTCCTCAACCATTCCTTAACTTCAAACTCCCATATCTCGCGAACGGAATGAGGAACTCGAGAAATTCCTGTTGCATCTGAAAGCAGAAACTCGCCGCATTACAATGGTGTGTGTACTTTTCCCCTAGGCCATTCCAGTTATTGGTTTCGAGTATCAGACTTGCGAAAATTTTGATGGTCTCTCAACCATTCCTTCACTTCAAACTCCCATATCTCGCGAACGGATTGACGAACTCGAGAAAATCATGCTGCATCTGAAAGCAGATACTCGCCCGACTACAACGGTATGTGTATTTTTCCCCTAGGCCATTGTAGCTATTGGTTTGGAATATCAGACTTGCGAAAATTTTGATGGTTTCTCAACCATTCCTTAACTTCAAACTCCCATATCTCGCGAACGGATTGACGAGCTCGAGAAAATCTTGTTGCATCTGAAAGCAGATACTCGCCCGACTACAACGGTATGTGTATTTTTGCCCTAGGCCATAGTTGTTATTGGTTTCGAGTATCAGACTTGCGAAAACTTTGATGGTTTCTCAACCATTCTTTAACTTCAGACTCCCATATCTCGCGAACGGATTGACGACAACGAGATATTCCTGTTGCATCTGAAAGTAGAAGCTCGCCCGATTACAACGGTGTGTGTATTTTTGCCCTAGGCCATAGCAGTTATTGGTTTCGAGTATCAGACTTGCGAAAATTTTGATGGTTTCTCGACCACTCCTTAACTTCAAACTCCCATATCTCCCGAACTGATTGACGAACGCGAGAAATTCCTGTTGCATCTGAAAGCAGAAACTCGCCCAATTACAACGGTATGTGTATTTTTCCCCTAGGCCATAGTAGTTATTGGCTCGAGTATCAGTTTGGCGAAAATTTTGATCGTTTCTCAACCATTCCTTAACTTCAAACTCCCATATCTCGCGAACGGATAGGCGAACACGAGAAATTCCTGTTGCATCTGAAAGCAGAAACTCGCCCAATTACAACGGTATGTGTATTTTTCCCTAGGCCATAGTAGTTATTGGTTTCGAGTATCTGACTTGCGAAAATTTTGATGGTTTCTCAACCATTCCTTAAACTCAAACTCCCATATCTCGCGAACGGATTGACGAAGTCGAGAAATTCCTGTTGCATCTGAAAGCAGAGACGCGTCCGGTTACAACGGTATGTGTATTTTTGCCCTAGGCCATAGCAGTTATTGCTTTCGAGTATCAGACTTGCGAAAATTTTGATGGTTTCTCAACCATTCCTTAACTTCAAACTCCCATATCTCGCGAACGGATTGACAAACTCGAGAAATTCCTGTTGTATCTGAAAGCAGATACTCGCCCGATTACAACGGTGTGTGTATTTTTCCCCTAGGCCATTGTAGTTATTGGTTTCGAATATCAGTCTTGCGAAAATTTTGATGGCTTCTCAACCATTCCTTAATTTCAAACTCCCATATTTCGCGAACGGATTGACGATCTCTAGAAATCCAGTTACATCTGAAAGCAGAATCTCGCCCGATTACAACGGTATGTGTATTTTTCCCCAGGCCATAGTAGTTATTGGTTTCGAGTATCAGACTTGCGAAAATTTTGATGGTTCCTCAACCATTCCTTAACTTCAAACTCCCATATCTCGCGAACGGAATGAGGAACTCGAGAAATTCCTGTTGCATCTGAAAGCAGAAACTCGCCCGATTACAATGGTTTGTGTACTTTTCCCCTAGGCCATTCCAGTTATTGGTTTCGAGTATCAGGCTTGCGAAAATTTTGATGCTTTCTCAACCATTCCTTAATTTCAGACTCCCGTATCTCGCGAACGGATTGACGAACTCGAGGAATTCCTGTTGCATCTGAAAGAAGGAACTCGCCCAATTACAACGGTATGTGTATTTTTCCCTAGGCCATAGTAGTTATTGGTTTCGAGTATCTGACTTGCGAAAATTTTGATGGTTTCTCAACCATTCCTTAAACTCAAACTCCCATTTCTCGCGAACGGAATGAGGAACTCGAGAAATTCCTGTTGCATCTGAAAGCAGAAACTCGCCCGATTACAATCGCATGTGTATTTTTCCCCTAGGCCATTGTAGTTATTGGTTTCGAGTATCAGGCTTGCGAAAATTTTGATGCTTTCTCAACCATTCCTTAACTTCAGACTCCCATATCTCGCGAACGGATTGACGAACTCGAGAAATTCCTGTTGCATCTGAAAGCAGAAACTCGCCCAATTACAACGGTATGTGTATTTTTCCCTAGGCCATAGTAGTTATTGGTTTCGAGTATCTGACTTGCGAAAATATTGATGGTTTCTCAACCATTCCTTAAACTCAAACTCCCATATCTCGCGAACGGATTGACGAAGTCGAGAAATTCCTGTAGTATCTGAAAGCAGAAACTCGCCCGATTAGAATGGCATGTGTATTTTTGCCCTAGGCCATAGTAGTTATTGTTTTCGAGTATCAGACTTGCGAAAACTTTGATGGTTTCGCAACCATTCCTTAACTTCAAACTCCCATATCTCGCGAACGGATTGACGAACTCGAGAAAATCTTGTTGCATCTCTAAGCAGATACTCGCCCGACTACAACGGTATGTGTATTTTTGCCCTAGGCCATAGTAGTTATTGGTTTCGGGTATCAGACTTGCGAAAATTTTGATGGTTTCTCAACCATTCCTTAACTTCAAACTCCCATATCTCGCGAACGGATTGACAAACTCGAGAAATTCCTGTAGTATCTGAAAGCAGAAACTCGCCCGATTACAATCGCATGTGTATTTTTCCCCTAGGCCATTGTAGTTATTGGTTTCGAATATCAGACTTGCGAAAATTTTTATGGCGTCTCAACCATTCCTTAACTTCAAACTCCCATATCTCGCGAACGGATTGACGATCTCTAGGAATTCCAGTTGCATCTGAAAGCAGAATCTCGCCGGATTACAACGGTATGTGTATTTTTCCTCAGGCCATAGTAGTTATTGGTTTCGAGTATCAGACTTGCGAAAATTTTGATGGTTCCTCAACCATTCCTTAACTTCAAACTCCCATATCTCGCGAACGGAATGAGGAACTCGAGAAATTCCTGTTGCATCTGAAAGCAGAAACTCGCCCGATTACAATGGTGTGTGTACTTTTCCCCTAGGCCATTCCAGTTATTGGTTTCGAGTATCAGGCTTGCGAAAATTTTGATGCTTTCTCAACCATTCCTTAACTTCAGACTCCCATATCTCGCGAACGGATTGACGAACTCGAGAAATTCCTGTTGCATCTGAAAGCAGAAACTCGCCCAATTGCAACGGTATGTGTATTTTTCCCTAGGCCATAGTAGTTATTGGTTTCGAGTATCTGACTTGCGAAAATTTTGATGGTTTCTCAACCATTCCTTAAACTCAAACTCCCATATCTCGCGAACGGATTGACGAAGTCGAGAAATTCCTGTTGCATCTGAAAGCAGAGACGCGTCCGATTACAACGGTATGTGCATTTTTGCCCTAGGCCATAGCAGTTATTGGTTTCGAGTATCAGACTTGCGAAAATTTTGATGGTTTCTCAACAATTCCTTAACTTCAAACTCCCATATCTCGCGAACGGATTGACGAGCTCGAGAAAATCTTGTTGCATCTGAAAGCAGATACTCGCCCGACTACAACGGTATGTTTATTTTTGCCCTAGGCCATAGTAGTTATTGGTTTCGGGTATCAGACTTGCGAAAATTTTGATGGTTTCTCAACCATTCCTCAACTTCAAACTCCCATATCTCGCGAACGGATTGACGAACTCGAGAAAATCTTGTTGCATCTGAAAGCAGATACTCGCCCGACTACAACGGTATGTGTATTTTTGCCCTAGGCCATAGTTGTTATTGGTTTCGAGTATCAGACTTGCGAAAACTTTGATGGTTTCTCAACCATTCTTTAACTTCAGACTCCCATATCTCGCGAACGGATTGACGAAAACGAGGTATTCCTGTTGCATCTGAAAGTAGAAGCTCGCCCGATTACAACGGTGTGTGTATTTTTGCCCTAGGCCATAGCAGTTATTGGTTTCGAGTATCAGACTTGCGAAAATTTTGATGGTGTCTCGACCACTCCTTAACTTCAAACTCCCATATCTCCCGAACGGATTGACGAACTCGAGAAGCTCCTGTTGCATCTGAAAGCAGAAACTCGCCCGATTACAGTGGTGTGTGTATTTTTGCCCTAGGCCATAGCAGTTATTGGTTTCGAGTATCAGACTTGCGAAAATTCTGATGGTTTCTCGACCACTCCTTAACTTCAAACTCCCATATCTCCCGAACGGATTGACGAACTCGAGAAATTCCTGTTGCATGTGAAAGCAGAAACTCGCCCAATTACAACGGTATGTGTATTTTTCCCCTAGGCCATACTAGTTATTGGCTCGAGTATCAGTTTGGCGAAAATTTTGATGGTTTCTCAACCATTCCTTAACTTCAAACTCCCATATCTCGCGAACGGATTGGCGAACACGAGAAATTCCTGTTGCATCTGAAAGCAGAAACTCGCTCGATTACAACGGTATGTGTATTTTTGCCCTAGGCCGCAGTAGTTATTGGTTTCTAGTATCAGACTTACGAAAATTTTGATGGTTTCTCAACCATTCCTTAACTTCAAACTCCCATATCTCGCGAACGGATTGACGAACTCGAGAAATTCCTGTTGCATCTGAAAGCAGAAACTCGCTCGATTACAACGGTGTGTGTATTTTTCCCCTAGGCCATTGTAGTTATTGGTTTCGAATATCAGACTTGCGAAAATTTTGATGGCTTCTCAACCATTCCTTAACTTCAAACTCCCATATCTCGCGAACGGATTGACGAACTCGAGAAATTCCTGTTGCATCTGAAAGCAGAAACTCGCCCAATTACAACGGTATGTGTATTTTTCCCTAGGCCATAGTAGTTATTGGTTTCGAGTATCTGACTTGCGAAAATTTTGATGGTTTCTCAACCATTCCTTAAACTCAAACTCCCATATCTCGCGAACGGATTGACGAAGTCGAGAAATTCCTGTTGCATCTGAAAGCAGATACTCGCCCGACTACAACGGTGTGTGTATTTTTCCCCTAGGCCATTGTAGTTATTGGTTTCGAGTATCAGACTTGCGAAAATCTTGATGGTTTCTCAACCATTCCTTAACTTCAAACTCCCATATCTCGCGAACGGATTGACGAACTCGAGAAATTCCTGTTGCACCTGAAAGCAGGAACTCGCCCGATTACAACGGTATGTGTATTTTTGCCCTAGGCCATAGTAGTTATTGGTTTCGAGTATCAGACTTGCGAAAATTTTGATGGTTCCTCAACCATTCCTTAACTTCAAACTCCCATATCTCGCGAACGGAATGAGGAACTCGAGAAATTCCTGTTGCATCTGAAAGCAGAAACTCGCCGCATTACAATGGTGTGTGTACTTTTCCCCTAGGCCATTCCAGTTATTGGTTTCGAGTATCAGACTTGCGAAAATTTTGATGGTTCCTCAACCATTCCTTAACTTCAAACTCCCATATCTCGCGAACGGAATGAGGAACTCGAGAAATTCCTGTTGCATCTGAAAACAGAAACTCGCCGCATTACAACGGTATGTGTATTTTTCCCCTAGGCCATACTAGTTATTGGCTCGAGTATCAGTTTGGCGAAAATTTTGATGGTTTCTCAACCATTCCTTAACTTCAAACTCCCATATCTCGCGAACGGATTGGCGAACACGAGAAATTCCTGTTGCATCTGAAAGCAGAAGCTCGCTCGATTACAACGGTATGTGTATTTTTGCCCTAGGCCGCAGTAGTTATTGGTTTCTAGTATCAGACTTACGAAAATTTTGATGGTTTCTCAACCATTCCTTAACTTCAAACTCCCATATCTCGCGAACGGATTGACGAACTCGAGAAATTCCTGTTGCATCTGAAAGCAGAAACTCGCTCGATTACAACGGTGTGTGTATTTTTCCCCTAGGCCATTGTAGTTATTGGTTTCGAATATCAGACTTGCGAAAATTTTGATGGCTTCTCAACCATTCCTTAACTTCAAACTCCCATATCTCGCGAACGGATTGACGATCTCTAGAAATTCCAGTTGCATCTGAAAGCAGAATCTCGCCCAATTACAACGGTATGTGTATTTTTCCCTAGGCCATAGTAGTTATTGGTTTCGAGTATCAGACTTGCGAAAATTTTGATGGTTTCTCAACCATTCCTTAACTTCAAACTCCCATATCTCGCGAACGGAATGAGGAACTCGAGAAATTCCTGTTGCATCTGAAAGCAGAAACTCGCCCGATTACAGTGGTGTGTGTATTTTTTCCCTACGCCATAGTAGTTATTGGTTTCGAGTATCAGACTTGCGCAAATTTTGATGGTTTCTCAACCATTCCTTAACTTCAAACTCCCATATCTCGCGAACGGATTGACGAACTCGAGAAAATCTTGTTGCATCTGAAAGCAGATACTCGCCCGACTACAACGGTGTGTGTATTTTTCCCCTAGGCCATTGTAGTTATTGGTTTCGAATATCAGACTTGCGAAAATTTTGATGGCTTCTCAACCATTCCTTAACTTCAAACTCCCATATCTCGCGAACGGATTGACGATCTCTAGAAATTCCAGTTGCATCTGAAAGCAGAATCTCGCCCGATTACAACGGTATGTGTATTTTTCCCCAGGCCATAGTAGTTATTGGTTTCGAGTATCAGACTTGCGAAAATTTTGATGGTTCCTCAACCATTCCTTAACTTCAAACTCCCATATCTCGCGAACGGAATGAGGAACTCGAGAAGTTCCTGTTGCATCTGAAAGCAGAAACTCGCCGCATTACAATGGTGTGTGTACTTTTCCCCTAGACCATTCCAGTTATTGGTTTCGAGTATCAGACTTGCGAAAATTTTGATGGTCTCTCAACCATTCCTTCACTTCAAACTCCCATATCTCGCGAACGGATTGACGAACTCGAGAAAATCATGTTGCATCTGAAAGCAGATACTCGCCCGACTACAACGGTATGTGTATTTTTCCTCTAGGCCATTGTAGCTATTGGTTTGGAATATCAGACTTGCGAAAATTTTGATGGTTTCTCAACCATTCCTTAACTTCAAACTCCCATATCTCGCGAACGGATTGACGAACTCGAGAAATTCCTGTTGTATCTGAAAGCAGAAACTCGCCCGATTACAATGGGATGTGTATTTTTGCCCTGGGCCATAGTAGTTATTGGTTTCGTGTATCAGACTTGCGAAAATTTTGATGGTTTCTCAACCAATCCTTAACTTTAAACTCCCATATCTCGCGAACGGATTGACGAACTCGTGAAAATCTTGTTGCATCTGAAAGCAGATACTCGCCCGACTACAACGGTGTGTGTATTTTTCCCCTAGGCCATTGTAGTTATTGGTTTCGAGTATCAGACTTGCGAAAATCTTGATGGTTTCTCAACCATTCCTTAACTTCAAACTCCCATATCTCGCGAACGGATTGACGAACTCGAGAAATTCCTGTTGCATCTGAAAGCAGGAACTCGCCCGATTACAACGGTATGTGTATTTTTGCCCTAGGCCATAGTAGTTATTGGTTTCGAGTATCAGACTTGCGAAAATTTTGATGGTTCCTCAACCATTCCTTAACTTCAAACTCCCATATCTCGCGAACGGAATGAGGAACTCGAGAAATTCCTGTTGCATCTGAAAGCAGAAACTCGCCGCATTACAATGGTGTGTGTACTTTTCCCCTAGGCCATTCCAGTTATTGGTTTCGAGTATCAGACTTGCGAAAATTTTGATGGTTCCTCAACCATTCCTTAACTTCAAACTCCCATATCTCGCGAACGGAATGAGGAACTCGAGAAATTCCTGTTGCATCTGAAAACAGAAACTCGCCGCATTACAACGGTATGTGTATTTTTCCCCTAGGCCATACTAGTTATTGGCTCGAGTATCAGTTTGGCGAAAATTTTGATGGTTTCTCAACCATTCCTTAACTTCAAACTCCCATATCTCGCGAACGGATTGGCGAACACGAGAAATTCCTGTTGCATCTGAAAGCAGAAGCTCGCTCGATTACAACGGTATGTGTATTTTTGCCCTAGGCCGCAGTAGTTATTGGTTTCTAGTATCAGACTTACGAAAATTTTGATGGTTTCTCAACCATTCCTTAACTTCAAACTCCCATATCTCGCGAACGGATTGACGAACTCGAGAAATTCCTGTTGCATCTGAAAGCAGAAACTCGCTCGATTACAACGGTGTGTGTATTTTTCCCCTAGGCCATTGTAGTTATTGGTTTCGAATATCAGACTTGCGAAAATTTTGATGGCTTCTCAACCATTCCTTAACTTCAAACTCCCATATCTCGCGAACGGATTGACGATCTCTAGAAATTCCAGTTGCATCTGAAAGCAGAATCTCGCCCAATTACAACGGTATGTGTATTTTTCCCTAGGCCATAGTAGTTATTGGTTTCGAGTATCAGACTTGCGAAAATTTTGATGGTTTCTCAACCATTCCTTAACTTCAAACTCCCATATCTCGCGAACGGAATGAGGAACTCGAGAAATTCCTGTTGCATCTGAAAGCAGAAACTCGCCCGATTACAATGCTGTGTGTACTTTTCCCCTAGGCCATTCCAGTTATTGGTTTCGAGTATCAGGCTTGCGAAAATTTTGATGCTTTCTCAACCATTCCTTAACTTCAGACTCCCATATCTCGCGAACGGATTGACGAACTCGAGAAATTCCTGTTGCATCTGAAAGCAGAAACTCGCCCAATTACAACGGTATGTGTATTTTTCCCTAGGCCATAGTAGTTATTGGTTTCGAGTATCTGACTTGCGAAAATTTTGATGGTTTCTCAACCATTCCTTAAACTCAAACTCCCATATCTCGCGAACGGATTGACGAAGTCGAGAAATTCCTGTTGCATCTGAAAGCAGAGACGCGTCCGATTACAACGGTATGTGCATTTTTGCCCTAGGCCATAGCAGTTATTGGTTTCGAGTATCAGACTTGCGAAAATTTTGATGGTTTCTCAACCATTCCTTAACTTCGAACTCCCATATCTCGCGAACGGATTGACGAGCTCGAGAAAATCTTGTTGCATCTGAAAGCAGATACTCGCCCGACTACAACGGTATGTTTATTTTTGCCCTAGGCCATAGTAGTTATTGGTTTCGGGTATCAGACTTGCGAAAATTTTGATAGTTTCTCAACCATTCCTTAACTTCAAACTCCCATATCTCGCGAACGGATTGACAAACTCGAGAAATTCCTGTTGTATCTGAAAGCAGAAACTCCCCCGATTACAATGGCATGTGTATTTTTGCCCTGGGCCATAGTAGTTATTGGTTTCGTGTATCAGACTTGCGAAAATTTTGATGGTTTCTCAACCATTCCTTAACTTTAAACTCCCATATCTCGCGAACGGATTGACGAACTCGAGAAAATCTTGTTGCATCTGAAAGCAGATACTCGCCCGACTACAACGGTGTGGGTATTTTTCCCCTAGGCCATTGTAGTTATTGGTTTCGAGTATCAGACTTGCGAAAATCTTGATGGTTTCTCAACCATTCCTTAACTTCAAACTCCCATATCTCGCGAACGGATTGACGAACTCGAGAAATTCCTGTTGCATCTGAAAGCAGGAACTCGCCCGATTACAACGGTATGTGTATTTTTGCCCTAGGCCATAGTAGTTATTGGTTTCGAGTATCAGACTTGCGAAAATTTTGATGGTTCCTCAACCATTCCTTAACTTCAAACTCCCATATCTCGCGAACGGAATGAGGAACTCGAGAAATTCCTGTTGCATCTGAAAGCAGAAACTCGCCGCATTACAATGGTGTGTGTACTTTTCCCCTAGACCATTCCAGTTATTGGTTTCGAGTATCAGACTTGCGAAAATTTTGATGGTCTCTCAACCATTCCTTCACTTCAAACTCCCATATCTCGCGAACGGATTGACGAACTCGAGAAAATCATGTTGCATCTGAAAGCAGATACTCGCCCGACTACAACGGTATGTGTATTTTTCCCCTAGGCCATTGTAGCTATTGGTTTGGAATATCAGACTTGCGAAAATTTTGATGGTTTCTCAACCATTCCTTAACTTCAAACTCCCATATCTCGCGAACGGATTGACGAGCTCGAGAAAATCTTGTTGCATCTGAAAGCAGATACTCGCCCGACTACAACGGTATGTGTATTTTTGCCCTAGGCCATAGTTGTTATTGGTTTCGAGTATCAGACTTGCGAAAACTTTGATGGTTTCTCAACCATTCTTTAACTTCAGACTCCCATATCTCGCGAACGGATTGACGAACTCGAGAAATTCCTGTTGCATCTGAAAGCAGAAACTCGCCCAATTACAACGGTATGTGTATTTTTCCCTAGGCCATAGTAGTTATTGGTTTCGAGTATCTGACTTGCGAAAATTTTGATGGTTTCTCAACCATTCCTTAAACTCAAACTCCCATATCTCGCGAACGGATTGACGAAGTCGAGAAATTCCTGTTGCATCTGAAAGCAGAGACGCGTCCGGTTACAACGTTATGTGTATTTTTGCCCTAGGCCATAGCAGTTATTGGTTTCGAGTATCAGACTTGCGAAAATTTTGATGGTTTCGCAACCATTCCTTAACTTCAAACTCCCATATCTCGCGAACGGATTGACGAACTCGAGAAAATCTTGTTGCATCTCTAAGCAGATACTCGCCCGACTACAACGGTATGTGTATTTTTGTCCTAGGCCATAGTAGTTATTGGTTTCGGGTATCAGACTTGCGAAAATTTTGATGGTTTCGCAACCATTCCTTAACTTCAAACTCCCATATCTCGCGAACGGATTGACGAACTCGAGAAAATCTTGTTGCATCTCTAAGCAGATACTCGCCCGACTACAACGGTATGTGTATTTTTGCCCTAGGCCATAGTTGTTATTGGTTTCGAGTATCAGACTTGCGAAAACTTTGATGGTTTCTCAACCATTCTTTAACTTCAGACTCCCATATCTCGCGAACGGATTGACGAACTCGAGAAATTCCTGTTGCATCTGAAAGCAGAAACTCGCCCAATTACAACGGTATGTGTATTTTTCCCTAGGCCATAGTAGTTATTGGTTTCGAGTATCTGACTTGCGAAAATTTTGATGGTTTCTCAACCATTCCTTAAACTCAAACTCCCATATCTCGCGAACGGATTGACGAAGTCGAGAAATTCCTGTTGCATCTGAAAGCAGAGACGCGTCCGGTTACAACGGTATGTGTATTTTTGCCCTAGGCCATAGCAGTTATTGGTTTCGAGTATCAGACTTGCGAAAATTTTGATGGTTTCGCAACCATTCCTTAACTTCAAACTCCCATATCTCGCGAACGGATTGACGAACTCGAGAAAATCTTGTTGCATCTCTAAGCAGATACTCGCCCGACTACAACGGTATGTGTATTTTTGCCCTAGGCCATAGTAGTTATTGGTTTCGGGTATCAGACTTGCGAAAATTTTGATGGTTTCTCAACCATTCCTTAACTTCAAACTCCCATATCTCGCGAACGGATTGACGAACTCGAGAAAATCTTGTTGCATCAGAAAGCAGATACTCGCCCGACTACAACGGTGTGTGTATTTTTCCCCTAGGCCATAGTAGTTATTGGTTTCGAGTATCAGACTTGCGAACATTTTGATGGTTCCTCAACCATTCCTTAACTTCAAACTCCCATATCTCGCGAACGGAATGAGGAACTCGAGAAATTCCTGTTGCATCTGAAAGCAGAAACTCGCCGCATTACAATGGTGTGTGTACTTTTCCCCTAGGCCATTCCAGTTATTGGTTTCGAGTATCAGACTTGCGAAAATTTTGATGGTCTCTCAACCATTCCTTCACTTCAAACTCCCATATCTCGCGAACGGATTGACGATCTCGAGAAACTCCTGTTGCATCTGAAAGCAGAAACTCGCCCGATTACAATGGTATGTGTATTTTTGCCCTAGGCCATAGCAGTTATTGGTTTCGAGTATCAGAATTGCGAAAATTCTGATGGTTTCTCGACCACTCCTTAACTTCAAACTCCCATATCTCCCGAACGGATTGACGAACTCGAGAAATTCCTGTTGCATCTGAAAGCAGAAACTCGCCCAATTACAACGGTATGTGTATTTTTCCCCTAGGCCATAGTAGTTATTGGCTCGAGTATCAGTTTGGCGAAAATTTTGATGGTTTCTCAACCATTCCTTAACTTCAAACTCCCATATCTCGCGAACGGATTGACGAACTCGAGAAATTCCTGTTGCATCTGAAAGCAGAAACTCGCCCAATTACAACGGTATTTGTATTTTTCCCTAGGCCATAGTAGTTATTGGTTTCGAGTATCTGACTTGCGAAAATTTTGATGGTTTCTCAACCATTCCTTAAACTCAAACTCCCATATCTCGCGAACGGATTGACGAAGTCGAGAAATTCCTGTTGCATCTGAAAGCAGAGACGCGTCCGGTTACAACGGTATGTGTATTTTTGCCCTAGGCCATAGCAGTTATTGGTTTCGAGTATCAGACTTGCGAAAATTTTGATGGTTTCGCAACCATTCCTTAACTTCAAACTCCCACATCTCGCGAACGGATTGACGAACTCGAGAAAATCTTGTTGCATCTCTAAGCAGATACTCGCCCGACTACAACGGTATGTGTATTTTTGCCCTAGGCCATAGTAGTTATTGGTTTCGGGTATCAGACTTGCGAAAATTTTGATGGTTTCTCAACCATTCCTTAACTTCAAACTCCCATATCTCGCGAACGGATTGACGAACTCGAGAAAATCTTGTTGCATCAGAAAGCAGATACTCGCCCGACTACAACGGTGTGTGTATTTTTCCCCTAGGCCATAGTAGTTATTGGTTTCGAGTATCAGACTTGCGAACATTTTGATGGTTCCTCAACCATTCCTTAACTTCAAACTCCCATATCTCGCGAACGGAATGAGGAACTCGAGAAATTCCTGTTGCATCTGAAAGCAGAAACTCGCCGCATTACAATGGTGTGTGTACTTTTCCCCTAGGCCATTCCAGTTATTGGTTTCGAGTATCAGACTTGCGAAAATTTTGATGGTCTCTCAACCATTCCTTCACTTCAAACTCCCATATCTCGCGAACGGATTGACGATCTCGAGAAACTCCTGTTGCATCTGAAAGCAGAAACTCGCCCGATTACAATGGTATGTGTATTTTTGCCCTAGGCCATAGCAGTTATTGGTTTCGAGTATCAGAATTGCGAAAATTCTGATGGTTTCTCGACCACTCCTTAACTTCAAACTCCCATATCTCCCGAACGGATTGACGAACTCGAGAAATTCCTGTTGCATCTGAAAGTAGAACCTCGCCCGATTACTACGGTATATGTATTTTTCCCCTAGGCCATTGTAGTTATTGGTTTCGAGTATCAGACTTGCGAATATTTTGATGGTTTATCAACCATTCCTTAACTTCAAACTCCCATATCTCGCGAACGGAAAGAGGAACTCGAGAAATTCCTGTTGCATCTGAAAGCAGAAACTCGCCCGATTACAATGGTGTGTGTACTTTTCCCCTAGGGCATTCCAGTTATTGGTTTCGTGTGTCAGACTTGCGAAAATTTTGATGGTTTCTCAACCATTCCTTAACTTCAAACTCCCATATCTCGCGAACGGATTGACGAACGCGAGAAGTTCCTGTTGCATCTGAAAGCAGAAACTCGCCCGATTACAATGGCATGTGTATTTTTGCCCTAGGCCACAGTAGTTATTGGTTTCGAGTATCAGACGTGCGAAGATTTTGATGGTTTCTCGACCACTCCTTAACTTCAAACTCCCATATCTCCCGAACGGATTGACGAACTCGAGAGATTCCTGTTGCATCTGAAAGCAGAAACTCGCTCCATTAGAACGATTTGTGTATTTTTCCCCTAGGCCATTCCAGTTATTGGTTTCGAGTGTCAGACTTGCGAAAATTTTGATGGTTTCTCAACCATTCCTTAACTTCAAACTCCCATATCTCGCTAACGGATTGACGAACTCGAGAAATTCCTGTTGCATCTGAAAGTAGACACTCGCCCGATTACTACGGTATATGTATTTTTCCCCTAGGCCATTGTAGTTATTGGTTTCGAATATCAGACTTGCGAAAATTTTGATGGATTCTCAACCATTCCTTAACTTCAAACTACCCTATCTCGCGAACGGATTGACGAACTCGAGATTTTCCTGTTGCATCTGAAAGCAGAACCTCGCCCGATTACTACGGTATATGTATTTTTCCCCTAGGCCATTGTAGTTATTGGTTTCGAATATCAGACTTGCGAAAATTTTGATGGATTCTCAACCATTCCTTAACTTCAAACTGCCCTATCTCGCGAACGGATTGACGAAAACGAGAAATTCCTGTTGCATCTGAAAGTAGAAGCTCGCCCGATTACAACGGTATGTGTATTTTCCCCCTAGGCCATAGTAGTTATTGGTTTCGAGTATCAGACTTGCGAAAATTTTGATGGTTTCTCAACCATTCCTTAACTTCAAACTCCCATATCTCGCGAACGGAATGAGGAACTCGAGAAATTCCTGTTGCATCTGAAAGCAGAAACTCGCCCGATTACAATGGTGTGTGTACTTTTCCCCTAGGCCATTCCAGTTATTGGTTTCGAGTGTCAGACTTTCGAAAATTTTGATGGTTTCTCAACCATTCCTTAACTTCAGACTCCCATATCTCGCAAATGGATTGACGAACTCGAGATTTTCCTGTTGCATCTGAAAGCAGAAACTCGCCCGATTACAACGGTATGTGTATTTTTGCCCTAGGCCATTGTAGTTATTGGTTTCGAGTATCAGACATGCGAAAATTTTGATGGTTTCTCATCCATTCCTTAATTTCAAACTCCCATATCTCGCGAACGGATTGACGATCTCGAGAAATTCCAGTTGCATCTGAAAGCAGAAACTCGCCCGATTACAACGGTATGGGTATGTTTGCCCTAGGCCATTCCAGTTATTGGTTTCGAGTGTCAGACTTGCGAAAATTTTGATGGTTTCTCAACCATTCCTTAACTTCAAACTCCCATATCTCGCTAACGGATTGACGAACTCGAGAATTTCCTGTTGCATCTGAAAGTAGAAACTCGCCCGATTACAACGGTATGTGTAGTTTCCCCCAGGCCATTGTAGTTATTGGTTTCGAGTATCAGACTTGCGAAAATTTTGATGGTTTCTCAACCATTCCTTAACTTCAGACTCCCATATCTCGCGAACGGATTGACGAACTCGAGATTTTCCTGTTGCATCTGAAAGCAGAAACTCGCCCGATTACAACGGTATGTGTATTTTTGCCCTAGGCCATAGTAGTAACTGGTATCGAGTATCAGACTTGCGAAAATTCTGATGGTTTCTCAACCATTCCTTAACTTCAAACTCCCATATCTCGCGAACGGATTGACGAACTCGAGAAATTCCTGTTGCATCTGAAAGTAGAACCTCGCCCGATTACTACGGTATATGTATTTTTCCCCTAGGCCATTGTAGTTATTGGTTTCGAGTATCAGACTTGCGAATATTTTGATGGTTTATCAACCATTCCTTAACTTCAAACTCCCATATCTCGCGAACGGAAAGAGGAACTCGAGAAATTCCTGTTGCATCTGAAAGCAGAAACTCGCCCGATTACAATGGTGTGTGTACTTTTCCCCTAGGGTATTCCAGTTATTGGTTTCGTGTGTCAGACTTGCGAAAATTTTGATGGTTTCTCAACCATTCCTTAACTTCAAACTCCCATAACTCGCTAACGGATTGACGAACTCGAGAAATTCCTGTTGCATCTGAAAGTAGAAACTCGCCCGATTACAACGGTATGTGTAGTTTTCCCCTAGGCCATTGTAGTTATTGGTTTCGAGTATCAGACTTGCGAAAATTTTGATGGTTTCTCAACCATTCCTTAACTTCAGACTCCCATATCTCGCGAACGGATTGACGAACTCGAGATTTTCCTGTCGCATCTGAAAGCAGAAACTCGCCCGATTACAACGGTATGTGTATTTTTGCCCTAGGCCATAGTAGTTATTGGTTTCGAGTATCAGACTTGCGAAAATTCTGATGGATTCTCAACCGTTCCTTAACTTCAAACTCCCATATCTCGCGAACGGATTGACGAACTCGAGAAATTCCTGTTGCATCTGAAAGTAGAACCTCGTCCGATTACTACGGTATATGTATTTTTCCCCTAGGCCATTGTAGTTATTGGTTTCGAGTATCAGACTTGCGAAAATTTTGATGGTTTCTCAACCATTCCTTAACTTCAGACTCCCATATCTCGCGAACGGATTGACGAACTCGAGATTTTCCTGTTGCATCTGAAAGCAGAAACTCGCCCGATTACAACGGTATGTGTATTTTTGCCCTAGGCCATAGTAGTTATTGGTTTCGAGTATCAGACATGCGAAAATTCTGATGGATTCTCAACCGTTCCTTAACTTCAAACTCCCATATCTCGCGAACGGATTGACGAACTCGAGAAATTCCTGTTGCATCTGAAAGTAGAACCTCGCCCGATTACTACGGTATATGTATTTTTCCCCTAGGCCATTGTAGTTATTGGTTTCGAGTATCAGACTTGCGAATATTTTGATGGTTTCTCAACCATTCCTTAACTTCAAACTCCCATATCTCGCGAACGGAATGAGGAACTCGAGAAATTCCTTTTGCATCTGAAAGTAGAAACTCGCCCGATTACAACGGTATGTGTATTTTTCCCCTAGGCCATTGTAGTTATTGGTTTCGAATATCAGACTTTCGAAAATTATGATGGTTTCTCAACCATTCCTTAACTTCAAACTCCCATATCTCGCGAACGGATTGACGAACACGAGAAATTCCTGTTGCATCTGCAAGTAGAATCTCGCCCGATTACAACGGTATGTGTATTTTTCCCCTAGGCCATTGTGGTTATTGGTTTCGAGTATCAGACTTGCGAAAATTTTTATGGTTTCGCAACCATTCCTTAACTTCAGACTCCCATATCTCGCGAACGGAATAGGAGCTCGAGAAATTCCTGTTGCATCTGAAAGCAGAAACTCGCCCGATTACAATGGTGTGTGTACTTTTCCCCTAGGCCATTCCAGTTATTGGTTTCGAGTGTCAGACTTGCGAAAATTTTGATGGTTTCTCAACCATTCCTTAACTTCAAACTCCCATATCTCGCTAACGGATTGACGAACTCGAGAAATTCCTGTTGCATCTGAAAGTAGACACTCGCCCGATTACAACGGTATGTGTATTTTTGCCCTAGGCCATAGTAGTTATTGGTTTCGAGTACCAGACTTGCGAAAATTTTGATGGTTTCTCAACCATTCCTTAAATTAAAACTCCCATATCTCGCGAACGGATTGACGAACTCGAGAAATTCCTGTTGCATCTGAAAGTAGAAACTCGCCCGATTACAATGGTGTGTGTATCTTTCCCTAGGCCATTCCAGTTATTCGTTTCTAGCGTCAGAATTGCGAAACTTTTGATGCTTTCTCAACCATTCCTTAACTTCAAACTCCCAAATCTCGCGAACGGATTGACGAACTCGAGAAATTCCTGTTGCGTCTGAAAGTAGAAACTCGCCCGATTACAACGGTATGGGTATGTTTGCCCTAGGCCATTCCAGTTATTGGTTTCGAGTGTCAGACTTGCGAAAATTTTGATGGTTTCTCAACCATTCCTTAACTTCAAACGCCCATATCTCTCTAACGGATTGACGAACTCGAGAATTTCCTGTGGCATCTGAAAGTAGAAACTCGCCCGATTACAACGGTATGTGTAGTTTTCCCCTAGGCCATTGTAGTTATTGGTTTCGAGTATCAGACTTGCGAAAATTTTGATGGTTTCTCAACCATTCCTTAACTTCAGACTCCCATATCTCGCGAACGGATTGACGAACTCGACATTTTCCTGTTGCATCTGAAAGCAGAAACTCGCCCGATTACAACGGTATGTGTATTTTTGCCCTAGGCCATAGTAGTAACTGGTATCGAGTATCAGGCTTGCGAAAATTCTGATGGTTTCTCAACCATTCCTTAACTTCAAACTCCCATATCTCGCGAACGGATTGACGAACTCGAGAAATTCCTGTTGCATCTGAAAGTAGAACCTCGCCCGATTACTATGGTATATGTATTTTTCCCCTAGGCCATTGTAGTTATTGGTTTCGTGTGTCAGACTTGCGAAAATTTTGATGGTTTCTCAACCATTCCTTAACTTCAAACTCCCATATCTCGCTAACGGATTGAAGAACTCGAGAAATTCCTGTTGCATCTGAAAGTAGAAACTCGCCCGATTACAACGGTATGTGTAGTTTTCCCCTAGGCCATTGTAGTTATTGGTTTCGAGTATCAGACTTGCGAAAATTTTGATGGTTTCTCAACCATTCCTTAACTTCAGACTCCCATATCTCGCGAACGGATTGACGAACTCGAGATTTTCCTGTCGCATCTGAAAGCAGAAACTCGCCCGATTACAACGGTATGTGTATTTTTGCCCTAGGCAATAGTAGTTATTGGTTTCGAGTATCAGACTTGCGAAAATTCTGATGGATTCTCAACCGTTCCTTAACTTCAAACTCCCATATCTCGCGAACGGATTGACGAACTCGAGAAATTCCTGTTGCATCTGAAAGTAGATCCTCGCCCGATTACTACGGTATATGTATTCTCCCCCTAGGCCATAGTAGTTATTGGTTTCGAGTATCAGACTTGCGAAAATTTTGATGGTTTCTCAACCATTCCTTATCTTCAAACTCCCATATCTCGCGAACGGATTCACGATCTCGAGAAATTCCAGTTGCATCTGAAAGCAGAAACTCGCCCGATTACAACGGTATGTGTAATTTTGCCCTAGGCCATTGTAGTTATTGGTTTCGAGTATCAGACTTGCGAAAATTTTGATGGTTTCTCAACCATTCCTTAACTTCAAACTCCCATATCTCGCGAACGGAATAGGAACTCGAGAAATTCCTGTTGCATCTGAAAGCAGAAGCTCGCCCGATTACAATGGTGTGTGTACTTTTCCCCTAGGCCATTCCAGTTATTGGTTTCGAGTGTCAGACTTGCGAAAATTTTGATGGTTTCTCAACCATTCCTTAACTTCAAACTCCCATATCTCGCTAACGGATTGACGAACTCGAGAAATTCCTGTTGCATCTGAAAGTAGACACTCGCCCGATTACAACGGTATGTGTATTTTTCCCCTAGGCCATTGTGGTTATTGGTTTCGAGTATCAGACTTGCGAAAATTTTTATGGTTTCGCAACCATTCCTTAACTTCAGACACCCATACCTCGCGAACGGATTGACGAACTCGAGATTTTCCTGTTGCATCTGAAAGCAGAAACTCGCCCGATTACAACGGTATGTGTATTTTTGCCCTAGGGCATAGTAGTAATTGGTATCGAGTATCAGGCTTGCGAAAATTCTGATGGTTTCTCAACCATTCCTTAACTTCAAACTCCCATATCTCGCGAACGGATTGACGAACTCGAGAAATTCCTGTTGCATCTGAAAGTAGAACCTCGCCCGATTACTACGGTATGTGTATTTTTCCCCTAGGCCATTGTAGATATTGGTATCGAGTATCAGACTTGCGAAGATTCTGATGGTTTCTCAACCATTCCTTAACTTCAATCTCCCATATCTCGCGAACGGATTAACGAACTCGTGAAATTCCTGTTGCATCTGAAAGCAGAAACTCGCCCGATTACAACGGTATATGTATTTTTGCCCTAGGCCATTGTAGTTATTGGTTTCGAGTATCAGACTTGCGAAAATTTTGATGGTTTCTCAACCATTCCTTAACTTCAAACTCCCATATCTCGCGAACGGAATAGGAACTGGAGAAATTCCTGTTGCATCTGAAAGCAGAAACTCGCCCGATTACACTGGTGTGTGTACTTTTCCCCTAGGCCATTCCAGTTATTGGTTTCGAGTGTCAGAATTGCGAAAATTTTGATGGTTTCTCAACCATTCCTTAACTTCAAACTCCCATATCTCGCTAACGGATTGACGAACTCGAGAAATTCCTGTTGCATCTGAAAGTAGACACTCGCCCGATTACAACAGTATGTGTATTTTCCCCCTAGGCCATTGTGGTTATTGGTTTCGAGTATCAGACTTGCGAAAATTTTGATGGTTTCTCGACCACTCCTTAATTTCAAACTCCCATATCTCCCGAACGGATTGACGAACTCCAGAGATTCCTGTTGCATCTGAAAGCAGAAACTCGCCCCATTAGAACGGTATGTGTATTTTTCCCCTAGGCCATTCCAGTTATTGGTTTCGAGTGTCAGACTTGCGAAAATTTTGATGGTTTCTCAACCGTTCCTTAACTTCAGACTCCCATATCTCGCGAACGGATTAACGAACTCGAGATTTTCCTGTTGCATCTGAAAGCAGAAACTCGCCCGATTACAACGGTATGTGAATTTTTGCCCTAGGGCATAGTAGTAATTGGTATCGGGTATCAGACTTGCGAAAATTCTGATGGTTTCTCAACCATTCCTTAACTTCAAACTCCCATATCTCGCGAACGGATTGACGAACACGAGAAATTCCTGTTGCATCTGAAAGTAGAAGCTCGCCCGATTACAACGGTATGTGTGTTTCCCCCCTAGGCCATAGTAGTTATTGGTTTCGAGTATCAGACTTGCGAAAATTTTGATGGTTTCTCAACCATTCCTTAATTTCATACCCCCATATCTCGCGAACGGATTGACAAGCTCGAGAAGTTCCTGTTGCATCTGAAAGCACAAACTCGCCCGATTACAATGGCATGTGTATTTTTGCCCTAGGCCACAGTAGTTATTGGTTTCGAGTATCAGACTTGCGAAGATTTTGATGGTTTCTCGATAACTCCTTAACTTCAAACTCCCATATCTCCCGAACGGATTGACGAACTCGAGAGATTCCTGTTGCATCTGAAAGCAGAAACTCGCTCCATTAGAACGGTATGTGTATTTTTCCCCTAGGCCATTCCAGTTATTGGTTTCGAGTGTCAGACTTGCGAAAATTTTGATGGTTTCTCAACCATTTCTTAACTTCAGACTCCCATATCTCGCAAATGGATTGACAAACTCGAGATTTTCCTGTTGCATCTGAAAGCAGAAACTCGCCCGATTACAACGGTATGTGTATTTTTGCCCTAGGCCATTGTAGTTATTGGTTTCGAGTATCAGACTTGCGAAAGTTTTGATGGTTTCTCATCCATTCCTTAACTTCAAACTCCCATAACTCGCGAACGGATTGACGATCTCGAGAAATTCCAGTTGCATCTGAAAGCAGAAACTCGCCCGATTACAACGGTATGGGTATGTTTGCCCTAGGCCATTCCAGTTATTGGTTTCGAGTGTCAGACTTGCGAAAATTTTGATGGTTTCTCAACCATTCCTTAACTTCAAACTCCCATATCTCGCTAACGGATTGACGAACTCGAGAAATTTCTGTTGCATCTGAAAGTAGAACCTCGCCCGATTACTACGGTATATGTATTTTTCCCCTGGGCCATTGTAGTTATTGGTTTCGAGTATCAGACTTGCGAATATTTTGATGGTTTCTCAACCATTCCCTAACTTCAAAGTCCCGTATATCGCGAACGGATTGACGAACTCGAGAAATTCCAGTTGCATCTGAAAGTAGAAACTCGCCCGATTACAACGGCATGTGTATTTTTCCGCTAGGCCATTGTAGTTATTGGTTTCGAGTATCAGACTTGCGAAAATTTTGATGGTTTCTCAACCATTCCTTAACTTCAGACTCCCATATCTCGCGAACGGATTGCGAACTCGAGATTTTCCTGTTGCATCTGAAAGCAGAAACTCGCCCGATTACAACGGTATGTATATTTTTTCCCTAGGCCATTCCAGTTATTGGTTTCGAGTATCAGACTTGCGAAAATTTTGATGGTTTCTCAAGCATTCCCTAACTTCAAAGTCCCGTATATCGCGAACTGATTGACGAACTCGAGAAATTTCAGTTGCATCTGAAAGTAGAAACTCGCCCGATTACAACGGCATGTGTATTTTTCCGCTAGGCCATTGTAGTTATTGGTTTCGAGTACCAGACTTGCGAAAATTTTGATGGTTTCTCAACCATTCCTTAAATTAAAACTCCCATATCTCGCGAACGGATTGACGAACTCGAGAAATTCCTGTTGCATCTGAAAGTAGAAACTCGCCCGATTACAATGGTGTGTGTATCTTTCCCTAGGCCATTCCAGTTATTCGTTTCTAGCGTCAGAATTGCGAAACTTTTGATGCTTTCTCAACCATTCCTTAACTTCAAACTCCCAAATCTCGCGAACGGATTGACGAACTCGAGAAATTCCTGTTGCGTCTGAAAGTAGAAACTCGCCCGATTACAACGGTATGGGTATGTTTGCCCTAGGCCATTCCAGTTATTGGTTTCGAGTGTCAGACTTGCGAAAATTTTGATGGTTTCTCAAGCATTCCCTAACTTCAAAGTCCCGTATATCGCGAACTGATTGACGAACTCGAGAAATTTCAGTTGCATCTGAAAGTAGAAACTCGCCCGATTACAACGGCATGTGTATTTTTCCGCTAGGCCATTGTAGTTATTGGTTTCGAGTACCAGACTTGCGAAAATTTTGATGGTTTCTCAACCATTCCTTAAATTAAAACTCCCATATCTCGCGAACGGATTGACGAACTCGAGAAATTCCTGTTGCATCTGAAAGTAGAAACTCGCCCGATTACAATGGTGTGTGTATCTTTCCCTAGGCCATTCCAGTTATTCGTTTCTAGCGTCAGAATTGCGAAACTTTTGATGCTTTCTCAACCATTCCTTAACTTCAAACTCCCAAATCTCGCGAACGGATTGACGAACTCGAGAAATTCCTGTTGCGTCTGAAAGTAGAAACTCGCCCGATTACAACGGTATGGGTATGTTTGCCCTAGGCCATTCCAGTTATTGGTTTCGAGTGTCAGACTTGCGAAAATTTTGATGGTTTCTCAACCATTCCTTAACTTCAAACGCCCATATCTCTCTAACGGATTGACGAACTCGAGAATTTCCTGTTGCATCTGAAAGTAGAAACTCGCCCGATTACAACGGTATGTGTAGTTTTCCCCTAGGCCATTGTAGTTATTGGTTTCGAGTATCAGACTTGCGAAAATTTTGATGGTTTCTCAACCATTCCTTAACTTCAGACTCCCATATCTCGCGAACGGATTGACGAACTCGAGATTTTCCTGTTGCATCTGAAAGCAGAAACTCGCCCGATTACAACGGTATGTGTATTTTTGCCCTAGGCCATAGTAGTAACTGGTATCCAGTATCAGACTTGCGAAAATTCTGATGGTTTCTCAACCATTCCTTAACTTCAAACTCCCATATCTCGCGAACGGATTGACGAACTCGAGAAATTCCTGTTGCATCTGAAAGTAGAACCTCGCCCGATTACTATGGTATATGTATTTTTCCCCTAGGCCATTGTAGTTATTGGTTTCGTGTGTCAGACTTGCGAAAATTTTGATGGTTTCTCAACCATTCCTTAACTTCAAACTCCCATATCTCGCTAACGGATTGACGAACTCGAGAAATTCCTGTTGCATCTGAAAGTAGAAACTCGCCCGATTACAACGGTATGTGTAGTTTTCCCCTAGGCCATTGTAGTTATTGGTTTCGAGTATCAGACTTGCGAAAATTTTGATGGTTTCTCAACCATTCCTTAACTTCAGGCTCCCATATCTCGCGAACGGATTGACGAACTCCAGATTTTCCTGTCGCATCTGAAAGCAGAAACTCGCCCGATTACAACGGTATGTGTATTTTTGCCCTAGGCCATAGTAGTTATTGGTTTCGAGTATCAGACTTGCGAAAATTCTGATGGATTCTCAACCGTTCCTTAACTTCAAACTCCCATATCTCGCGAACGGATTGACGAACTCGAGAAATTCCTGTTGCATCTGAAAGTAGAACCTCGCCCGATTACTACGGTATATGTATTCTCCCCCTAGGCCATAGTAGTTATTGGTTTCGAGTATCAGACTTGCGAAAATTTTGATGGTTTCTCAACCATTCCTTATCTTCAAACTCCCATATCTCGCGAACGGATTCACGATCTCGAGAAATTCCAGTTGCATATGAAAGCAGAAACTCGCCCGATTACAACGGTATGTGTATTTTTGCCCTAGGCCATTGTAGTTATTGGTTTCGAGTATCAGACTTGCGAAAATTTTGATGGTTTCTCAACCATTCCTTAACTTCAAACTCCCATATCTCGCGAACGGAATAGGAACTCGAGAAATTCCTGTTGCATCTGAAAGCAGAAACTCGCCCGATTACAATGGTGTGTGTACTTTTCCCCTAGGCCATTCCAGTTATTGGTTTCGAGTGTCAGACTTGCGAAAATTTTGATGGTTTCTCAACCATTCCTTAACTTCAAACTCCCATATCTCGCTAACGGATTGACGAACTCGAGAAATTCCTGTTGCATCTGAAAGTAGACACTCGCCCGATTACAACGGTATGTGTATTTTTCCCCTAGGCCATTGTGGTTATTGGTTTCGAGTATCAGACTTGCGAAAATTTTTATGGTTTCGCAACCATTCCTTAACTTCAGACACCCATATCTCGCGAACGGATGGACGAACTCGAGATTTTCCTGTTGCATCTGAAAGCAGAAACTCGCCCGATTACAACGGTATGTGTATTTTTGCCCTAGGGCATAGTAGTAATTGGTATCGAGTATCAGGCTTGCGAAAATTCTGATGGTTTCTCAACCATTCCTTAACTTCAAACTCCCATATCTCGCGAACGGATTGACGAACTCGAGAAATTCCTGTTGCATCTGAAAGTAGAACCTCGCCCGATTACTACGGTACGTGTATTTTTCCCCTAGGCCATTGTAGATATTGGTATCGAGTATCAGACTTGCGAAGATTCTGATGGTTTCTCAACCATTCCTTAACTTCAATCTCCCATATCTCGCGAACGGATTAACGAACTCGTGAAATTCCTGTTGCATCTGAAAGCAGAAACTCGCCCGATTACAACGGTATATGTATTTTTGCCCTAGGCCATTGTAGTTATTGGTTTCGAGTATCAGACTTGCGAAAATTTTGATGGTTTCTCAACCATTCCTTAACTTCAAACTCCCATATCTCGCGAACGGAATAGGAACTGGAGAAATTCCTGTTGCATCTGAAAGCAGAAACTCGCCCGATTACACTGGTGTGTGTACTTTTCCCCTAGGCCATTCCAGTTATTGGTTTCGAGTGTCAGAATTGCGAAAATTTTGATGGTTTCTCAACCATTCCTTAACTTCAGGCTCCCATATCTCGCGAACGGATTGACGAACTCGAGATTTTCCTGTCGCATCTGAAAGCAGAAACTCGCCCGATTACAACGGTATGTGTATTTTTGCCCTAGGCCATAGTAGTTATTGGTTTCGAGTATCAGACTTGCGAAAATTCTGATGGATTCTCAACCGTTCCTTAACTTCAAACTCCCATATCTCGCGAACGGATTGACGAACTCGAGAAATTCCTGTTGCATCTGAAAGTAGAACCTCGCCCGATTACTACGGTATATGTATTCTCCCCCTAGGCCATAGTAGTTATTGGTTTCGAGTATCAGACTTGCGAAAATTTTGATGGTTTCTCAACCATTCCTTATCTTCAAACTCCCATATCTCGCGAACGGATTGACGATCTCGAGAAATTCCAGATGCATATGAAAGCAGAAACTCGCCCGATTACAACGGTATGTGTATTTTTGCCCTAGGCCATTGTAGTTATTGGTTTCGAGTATCAGACTTGCGAAAATTTTGATGGTTTCTCAACCATTCCTTAACTTCAAACTCCCATATCTCGCGAACGGAATAGGAACTCGAGAAATTCCTGTTGCATCTGAAAGCAGAAACTCGCCCGATTACAATGGTGTGTGTACTTTTCCCCTAGGCCATTCCAGTTATTGGTTTCGAGTGTCAGACTTGCGAAAATTTTGATGGTTTCTCAACCATTCCTTAACTTCAAACTCCCATATCTCGCGAACGCATTGCGAACTCGAGATTTTCCTGTTGCATCTGAAAGCAGAAACTCGCCCGATTACAACGGTATGTATATTTTTTCCCTAGGCCATTCCAGTTATTGGTTTCGAGTATCAGACTTGCGAAAATTTTGATGGTTTCTCAAGCATTCCCTAACTTCAAAGTCCCGTATATCGCGAACTGATTGACGAACTCGAGAAATTTCAGTTGCATCTGAAAGTAGAAACTCGCCCGATTACAACGGCATGTGTATTTTTCCGCTAGGCCATTGTAGTTATTGGTTTCGAGTACCAGACTTGCGAAAATTTTGATGGTTTCTCAACCATTCCTTAAATTAAAACTCCCATATCTCGCGAACGGATTGACGAACTCGAGAAATTCCTGTTGCATCTGAAAGTAGAAACTCGCCCGATTACAATGGTGTGTGTATCTTTCCCTAGGCCATTCCAGTTATTCGTTTCTAGCGTCAGAATTGCGAAACTTTTGATGCTTTCTCAACCATTCCTTAACTTCAAACTCCCAAATCTCGCGAACGGATTGACGAACTCGAGAAATTCCTGTTGCGTCTGAAAGTAGAAACTCGCCCGATTACAACGGTATGGGTATGTTTGCACTAGGCCATTCCAGTTATTGGTTTCGAGTGTCAGACTTGCGAAAATTTTGATGGTTTCTCAACCATTCCTTAACTTCAAACGCCCATATCTCTCTAACGGATTGACGAACTCGAGAATTTCCTGTTGCATCTGAAAGTAGAAACTCGCCCGATTACAACGGTATGTGTAGTTTTCCCCTAGGCCATTGTAGTTATTGGTTTCGAGTATCAGACTTGCGAAAATTTTGATGGTTTCTCAACCATTCCTTAACTTCAGACTCCCATATCTCGCGAACGGATTGACGAACTCGAGATTTTGCTGTTGCATCTGAAAGCAGAAACTCGCCCGATTACAACGGTATGTGTATTTTTGCCCTAGGCCATAGTAGTAACTGGTATCGAGTATCAGACTTGCGAAAATTCTGATGGTTTCTCAACCATTCCTTAACTTCAAACTCCCATATCTCGCGAACGGATTGACGAACTCGAGAAATTCCTGTTGCATCTGAAAGTAGAACCTCGCCCGATTACTATGGTATATGTATTTTTCCCCTAGGCCATTGTAGTTATTGGTTTCGTGTGTCAGACTTGCGAAAATTTTGATGGTTTCTCAACCATTCCTTAACTTCAAACTCCCATATCTCGCTAACGGATTGACGAACTCGAGAAATTCCTGTTGCATCTGAAAGTAGAAACTCGCCCGATTACAACGGTATGTGTAGTTTTCCCCTAGGCCATTGTAGTTATTGGTTTCGAGTATCAGACTTGCGAAAATTTTGATGGTTTCTCAACCATTCCTTAACTTCAGGCTCCCATATCTCGCGAACGGATTGACGAACTCCAGATTTTCCTGTCGCATCTGAAAGCAGAAACTCGCCCGATTACAACGGTATGTGTATTTTTGCCCTAGGCCATAGTAGTTATTGGTTTCGAGTATCAGACTTGCGAAAATTCTGATGGATTCTCAACCGTTCCTTAACTTCAAACTCCCATATCTCGCGAACGGATTGACGAACTCGAGAAATTCCTGTTGCATCTGAAAGTAGAACCTCGCCCGATTACTACGGTATATGTATTCTCCCCCTAGGCCATAGTAGTTATTGGTTTCGAGTATCAGACTTGCGAAAATTTTGATGGTTTCTCAACCATTCCTTATCTTCAAACTCCCATATCTCGCGAACGGATTCACGATCTCGAGAAATTCCAGTTGCATATGAAAGCAGAAACTCGCCCGATTACAACGGTATGTGTATTTTTGCCCTAGGCCATTGTAGTTATTGGTTTCGAGTATCAGACTTGCGAAAATTTTGATGGTTTCTCAACCATTCCTTAACTTCAAACTCCCATATCTCGCGAACGGAATAGGAACTCGAGAAATTCCTGTTGCATCTGAAAGCAGAAACTCGCCCGATTACAATGGTGTGTGTACTTTTCCCCTAGGCCATTCCAGTTATTGGTTTCGAGTGTCAGACTTGCGAAAATTTTGATGGTTTCTCAACCATTCCTTAACTTCAAACTCCCATATCTCGCTAACGGATTGACGAACTCGAGAAATTCCTGTTGCATCTGAAAGTAGACACTCGCCCGATTACAACGGTATGTGTATTTTTCCCCTAGGCCATTGTGGTTATTGGTTTCGAGTATCAGACTTGCGAAAATTTTTATGGTTTCGCAACCATTCCTTAACTTCAGACACCCATATCTCGCGAACGGATGGACGAACTCGAGATTTTCCTGTTGCATCTGAAAGCAGAAACTCGCCCGATTACAACGGTATGTGTATTTTTGCCCTAGGGCATAGTAGTAATTGGTATCGAGTATCAGGCTTGCGAAAATTCTGATGGTTTCTCAACCATTCCTTAACTTCAAACTCCCATATCTCGCGAACGGATTGACGAACTCGAGAAATTCCTGTTGCATCTGAAAGTAGAACCTCGCCCGATTACTACGGTACGTGTATTTTTCCCCTAGGCCATTGTAGATATTGGTATCGAGTATCAGACTTGCGAAGATTCTGATGGTTTCTCAACCATTCCTTAACTTCAATCTCCCATATCTCGCGAACGGATTAACGAACTCGTGAAATTCCTGTTGCATCTGAAAGCAGAAACTCGCCCGATTACAACGGTATATGTATTTTTGCCCTAGGCCATTGTAGTTATTGGTTTCGAGTATCAGACTTGCGAAAATTTTGATGGTTTCTCAACCATTCCTTAACTTCAAACTCCCATATCTCGCGAACGGAATAGGAACTGGAGAAATTCCTGTTGCATCTGAAAGCAGAAACTCGCCCGATTACACTGGTGTGTGTACTTTTCCCCTAGGCCATTCCAGTTATTGGTTTCGAGTGTCAGAATTGCGAAAATTTTGATGGTTTCTCAACCATTCCTTAACTTCAGGCTCCCATATCTCGCGAACGGATTGACGAACTCGAGATTTTCCTGTCGCATCTGAAAGCAGAAACTCGCCCGATTACAACGGTATGTGTTTTTTTGCCCTAGGCCATAGTAGTTATTGGTTTCGAGTATCAGACTTGCGAAAATTCTGATGGATTCTCAACCGTTCCTTAACTTCAAACTCCCATATCTCGCGAACGGATTGACGAACTCGAGAAATTCCTGTTGCATCTGAAAGTAGAACCTCGCCCGATTACTACGGTATATGTATTCTCCCCCTAGGCCATAGTAGTTATTGGTTTCGAGTATCAGACTTGCGAAAATTTTGATGGTTTCTCAACCATTCCTTATCTTCAAACTCCCATATCTCGCGAACGGATTCACGATCTCGAGAAATTCCAGTTGCATATGAAAGCAGAAACTCGCCCGATTACAACGGTATGTGTATTTTTGCCCTAGGCCATTGTAGTTATTGGTTTCGAGTATCAGACTTGCGAAAATTTTGATGGTTTCTCAACCATTCCTTAACTTCAAACTCCCATATCTCGCGAACGGAATAGGAACTCGAGAAATTCCTGTTGCATCTGAAAGCAGAAACTCGCCCGATTACAATGGTGTGTGTACTTTTCCCCTAGGCCATTCCAGTTATTGGTTTCGAGTGTCAGACTTGCGAAAATTTTGATGGTTTCTCAACCATTCCTTAACTTCAAACTCCCATATCTCGCTAACGGATTGACGAACTCGAGAAATTCCTGTTGCATCTGAAAGTAGACACTCGCCCGATTACAACGGTATGTGTATTTTTCCCCTAGGCCATTGTGGTTATTGGTTTCGAGTATCAGACTTGCGAAAATTTTTATGGTTTCGCAACCATTCCTTAACTTCAGACACCCATATCTCGCGAACGGATTGACGAACTCGAGATTTTCCTGTTGCATCTGAAAGCAGAAACTCGCCCGATTACAACGGTATGTGTATTTTTGCCATAGGGCATAGTAGTAATTGGTATCGAGTATCAGGCTTGCGAAAATTCTGATGGTTTCTCAACCATTCCTTAACTTCAAACTCCCATATCTCGCGAACGGATTGACGAACTCGAGAAATTCCTGTTGCATCTGAAAGTAGAACCTCGCCCGATTACTACGGTACGTGTATTTTTCCCCTAGGCCATTGTAGATATTGGTATCGAGTATCAGACTTGCGAAGATTCTGATGGTTTCTCAACCATTCCTTAACTTCAATCTCCCATATCTCGCGAACGGATTAACGAACTCGTGAAATTCCTGTTGCATCTGAAAGCAGAAACTCGCCCGATTACAACGGTATATGTATTTTTGCCCTAGGCCATTGTAGTTATTGGTTTCGAGTATCAGACTTGCGAAAATTTTGATGGTTTCTCAACCATTCCTTAACTTCAAACTCCCATATCTCGCGAACGGAATAGGAACTGGAGAAATTCCTGTTGCATCTGAAAGCAGAAACTCGCCCGATTACAACGGTATGTGTATTTTTGCCCTAGGCCATAGTAGTAATTGGTATCGAGTATCAGACTTGCGAAAATTCTGATGGTTTCTCAACCATTCCTTAACTTCAAACTCCCATATCTCGCTAACGGATTGACGAACTCGAGAAATTCCTGTTGCATCTGAAAGTAGACACTCGCCCGATTACAACGGTATGTGTATTTTTCCCCTAGGCCATTGTGGTTATTGGTTTCGAGTATCAGACTTGCGAAAATTTTTATGGTTTCTCAACCATTCCTTAACTTCAGACTCTCATATCTCGCGAACGGATTGACGAACTCGAGATTTTCCTGTTGCATCTGAAAGCAGAAACTCGCCCGATTACAACGGTATGTGTATTTTTGCCCTAGGCCATAGTAGTAATTGGTATCGAGTATCAGACTTGCGAAAATTCTGATGGTTTCTCAACCATTCCTTAATTTCAAACTCCCATATCTCGCGAACGGATTGACGAACTCGAGAAATTCCTGTTGCATCTGAAAGTAGAACCTCGCCCTATTACTACGGTATGTGTATTTTTCCCCTAGGCCATTGTAGTTATTGGTTTCGAATATCAGACTTTCGATAATTTTGATGGTTTCTCAACCATTCCTTAACTTCAAACTCCCATATCTCGCGAACGGATTGACGAACACGAGAAATTCCTGTTGTATCTGCAAGTAGAAGCTCGCCCGATTACAACTGTATGTGTATTTTCCCCCTAGGTCATAGTAGTTATTGGTTTCGAGTATCAGACTTGCGAAAATTTTGATGGTTTCTCAACCATTCCTTAACTTCAAACTCCCATATCTCGCGAACGGATTGACGATCTCGAGAAATTCCAGTTGCATCTGAAAGCAGAAACTCGCCCGATTACAACGGTATGTGTATTTTTGCCCTAGGCCATTGTAGTTATTGGTTTCGAGTATCAGACTTGCGAAAATTTTGATGGTTTCTCAACCATTCCTTAACTTCAAACTCCCATATCTCGCGAACGGATTGACGAACTCGAGAAATTCCTGTTGCATCTGAAAGTAGAACCTCGCCCGATTACTACGGTATGTGTATTTTTCCCCTAGGCCATTGTAGTTATTGGTTTCGAATATCAGACTTTCGAAAATTTTGATGGTTTCTCAACCATTCCTTAACTTCAAACTCCCATATCTCGCGAACGGAATAACGAACTCGAGAAATTCCTGTTGCATCTGAAAGCAGAAACTCGCCCGATTACAACGGTATATGTATTTTTGCCCTAGGCCATTGTAGTTATTGGTTTCGAGTATCAGACTTGCGAAAATTTTGACGGTTTCTCAACCATTCCTTAACTTCAAACTCCCATATCTCGCGAACGGAATAGGAACTCGAGAAATTCCTGTTGCATCTGAAAGCAGAAACTCGCCCGATTACACTGGTGTGTGTACTTTTCCCCTAGGCCATTCCAGTTATTGGTTTCGAGTGTCAGACTTGCGAAAATTTTGATGGTTTCTCAACCATTCCTTAACTTCAAACTCCCATATCTCACTAACGGATTGACGAACTCGAGAAATTCCTGTTGCATCTGAAAGTAGACACTCGCCCGATTACAACGGTATGTGTATTTTTCCCCTAGGCCATTGTGGTTATTGGTTTCGAGTATCAGACTTGCGAAAATTTTTATGGTTTCTCAACCATTCCTTAACTTCAGACTCCCATATCTCGCGAACGGATTGACGAACTCGAGATTTTCCTATTGCATCTGAAAGCAGAAACTCGCCCGATTACAACGGTATGTGTATTTTTGCCCTAGGCCATAGTAGTAATTGGTATCGAGTATCAGACTTGCGAAAATTCTGATGGTTTCTCAACCATTCCTTAACTTCAAACTCCCATATCTCGCGAACGGATTGACGAACTCGAGAAATTCCTGTTGCATCTGAAAGTAGAACCTCGCCCGATTACTACGGTATGTGTATTTTTCCCCTAGGCCATTGTAGTTATTGGTTTCGAATATCAGACTTTCGAAAATTTTGATGGTTTCTCAACCATTCCTTCACTTCAAACTCCCATATCTCGCGAACGGATTAACGAACTCGAGAAATTCCTGTTGCATCTGAAAGCAGAAACTCGCCCGATTACAACGGTATATGTATTTTTGCCCTAGGCCATTGTAGTTATTGGTTTCGAGTATCAGACTTGCGAAAATTTTGATGGTTTCTCAACCATTCCTTAACTTCAAACTCCCATATCTCGCGAACGGATTGACGAACTCGAGAAATTCCTGTTGCATCTGAAAGTAGAACCTCGCCCGATTACTACGGTATGTGTATTTTTCCCCTAGGCCATTGTAGTTATTGGTTTCGAATATCAGACTTTCGAAAATTTTGATGGTTTCTCAACCATTCCTTAACTTCAAACTCCCATATCTCGCGAACGGAATAACGAACTCGAGAAATTCCTGTTGCATCTGAAAGCAGAAACTCGCCCGATTACAACGGTATATGTATTTTTGCCCTAGGCCATTGTAGTTATTGGTTTCGAGTATCAGACTTGCGAAAATTTTGACGGTTTCTCAACCATTCCTTAACTTCAAACTCCCATATCTCGCGAACGGAATAGGAACTCGAGAAATTCCTGTTGCATCTGAAAGCAGAAACTCGCCCGATTACACTGGTGTGTGTACTTTTCCCCTAGGCCATTCCAGTTATTGGTTTCGAGTGTCAGACTTGCGAAAATTTTGATGGTTTCTCAACCATTCCTTAACTTCAAACTCCCATATCTCACTAACGGATTGACGAACTCGAGAAATTCCTGTTGCATCTGAAAGTAGACACTCGCCCGATTACAACGGTATGTGTATTTTTCCCCTAGGCCATTGTGGTTATTGGTTTCGAGTATCAGACTTGCGAAAATTTTTATGGTTTCTCAACCATTCCTTAACTTCAGACTCCCATATCTCGCGAACGGATTGACGAACTCGAGATTTTCCTATTGCATCTGAAAGCAGAAACTCGCCCGATTACAACGGTATGTGTATTTTTGCCCTAGGCCATAGTAGTAATTGGTATCGAGTATCAGACTTGCGAAAATTCTGATGGTTTCTCAACCATTCCTTAACTTCAAACTCCCATATCTCGCGAACGGATTGACGAACTCGAGAAATTCCTGTTGCATCTGAAAGTAGAACCTCGCCCGATTACTACGGTATGTGTATTTTTCCCCTAGGCCATTGTAGTTATTGGTTTCGAATATCAGACTTTCGAAAATTTTGATGGTTTCTCAACCATTCCTTCACTTCAAACTCCCATATCTCGCGAACGGATTAACGAACTCGAGAAATTCCTGTTGCATCTGAAAGCAGAAACTCGCCCGATTACAACGGTATATGTATTTTTGCCCTAGGCCATTGTAGTTATTGGTTTCGAGTATCAGACTTGCGAAAATTTTGACGGTTTCTCAACCATTCCTTAACTTCAAACTCCCATATCTCGCGAACGGAATAGGAACTCGAGAAGTTCCTGTTGCATCTGAAAGCAGAAACTCGCCCGATTACACTGGTGTGTGTACTTTTCCCCTAGGCCATTCCAGTTATTGGTTTCGAGTGTCAGACTTGCGAAAATTTTGATGGTTTCTCAACCATTCCTTAACTTCAAACTCCCATATCTCGCTAACGGATTGACGAACTCGAGAAATTCCTGTTGCATCTGAAAGTAGACACTCGCCCGATTACAACGGTATGTGTATTTTTCCCCTAGGCCATTGTGGTTATTGGTTTCGAGTATCAGACTTGCGAAAATTTTTATGGTTTCTCAACCATTCCTTAACTTCAGACTCCCATATCTCGCTAACGGATTGACGAACTCGAGAAATTCCTGTTGCATCTGAAAGCAGAAACTCGCCCGATTACACTGGTGTGTGTACTTTTCCCCTAGGCCATTCCAGTTATTGGTTTCGAGTGTCAGACTTGCGAAAATTTTGATGGTTTCTCAACCATTCCTTAACTTCAAACTCCCATATCTCGCGAACGGAATAGGAACTCGAGAAATTCGTTTTGCATCTGAAAGCAGAAACTCGCCCGATTACAACGGTATGTGTATTTTTCCCCTAGGCCATTGTGGTTATTGGTTTCGAGTATCAGACTTGCGAAAATTTTGACGGTTTCTCAACCATTCCTTAACTTCAAACTCCCATATCTCGCGAACGGAATAGGAACTCGAGAAATTCCTGTTGCATCTGAAAGCAGAAACTCGCCCGATTACACTGGTGTGTGTACTTTTCCCCTAGGCCATTCCAGTTATTGGTTTCGAGTGTCAGACTTGCGAAAATTTTGATGGTTTCTCAACCATTCCGTAACTTCAAACTCCCATATCTCGCGAACGGATTGACGAACACGAGAAATTCCTGTTGCATCTGCAAGTAGAAGCTCGCCCGATTACAACGGTATGTGTATTTTTGCCCTAGGCCATAGTGGTAATTGGTATCGAGTATCAGACTTGCGAAAATTCTGATGGTTTCTCAACCATTCCTTAACTTCAAACTCCCATATCTCGCTAACGGATTGACGAACTCGAGATTTTCCTGTTGCATCTGAAAGCAGAAACTCGCCCCATTACAACGGTATGTGTATTTTTCTCCTAGGCCATTGTAGTTATTGGTTTCGAATATCAGACTTTCGAAAATTTTGATGGTTTCTCAACCATTCCTTAACTTCAAACTCCCATATCTCGCGAACGGAATAGGAACTCGAGAAATTCCTGTTGCATCTGAAAGCAGAAACTCGCCCGATTACACTGGTGTGTGTACTTTTCCCCTAGGCCATTCCAGTTATTGGTTTCGAGTGTCAGACTTGCGAAAATTTTGATGGTTTCTCAACCATTCCTTAACTTCAAACTCCCATATCTCGCGAACGGATTGACGAACACGAGAAATTCCTGTTGTATCTGCAAGTAGAAGCTCGCCCGATTACAACTGTATGTGTATTTTCCCCCTAGGTCATAGTAGTTATTGGTTTCGAGTATCAGACTTGCGAAAATTTTGATGGTTTCTCAACCATTCCTTAACTTCAAACTCCCATATCTCGCGAACGGATTGACGATCTCGAGAAATTCCAGTTGCATCTGAAAGCAGAAACTCGCCCGATTACAACGGTATATGTATTTTTGCCCTAGGCCATTGTAGTTATTGGTTTCGAGTATCAGACTTGCGAAAATTTTGATGGTTTCTCAACCATTCCTTAACTTCAAACTCCCATATCTCGCGAACGGAATAGGAACTCGAGAAATTCCTGTTGCATCTGAAAGCAGAAACTCGCCCGATTACACTGGTGTGGGTACTTTTCCCCTAGGCCATTCCAGTTATTGGTTTCGAGTGTCAGACTTGCGAAAATTGTGATGGTTTCTCAACCATTCTGTAACTTCAAACTCCCATATCTCGCGAACGGATTGACGAACACGAGAAATTCCTGTTGCATCTGCAAGTAGAAGCTCGCCCGATTACAACGGTATGTGTATTTTTGCCCTAGGCCATAGTAGTAATTGGTATCGAGTATCAGACTTGCGAAAATTTTGACGGTTTCTCAACCATTCCTTAACTTCAAACTCCCATATCTCGCGAACGGAATAGGAACTCGAGAAATTCCTGTTGCATCTGAAGCAGAAACTCGCCCGATTACACTGGTGTGTGTACTTTTCCCCTAGGCCATTCCAGTTATTGGTTTCGAGTGTCAGACTTGCGAAAATTTTGATGGTTTCTCAACCATTCCTTAACTTCAAACTCCCATATCTCGCTAACGGATTGACGAACTCGAGAAATTCCTGTTGCATCTGAAAGTAGACACTCGCCCGATTACAACGGTATGTGTATTTTTCCCCTAGGCCATTGTGGTTATTGGTTTCGAGTATCAGACTTGCGAAAATTTTTATGGTTTCTCAACCATTCCTTAACTTCAGACTCCCATATCTCGCTAACGGATTGACGAACTCGAGAAATTCCTGTAGCATCTGAAAGCAGAAACTCGCCCGATTACACTGGTGTGTGTACTTTTCCCCTAGGCCATTCCAGTTATTGGTTTCGAGTGTCAGACTTGCGAAAATTTTGATGGTTTCTCAACCATTCCTTAACTTCAAACTCCCATATCTCGCGAACGGAATAGGAACTCGAGAAATTCGTGTTGCATCTGAAAGCAGAAACTCGCCCGATTACACTGGTGTGTGTACTTTTCCCCTAGGCCATTCCAGTTATTGGTTTCGAGTGTCAGACTTGCGAAAATTTTGATGGTTTCTCAACCATTCCTTAACTTCAAACTCCCATATCTCGCTAACGGATTGACGAACTCGAGAAATTCCTGTTGCATCTGAAAGTAGACACTCGCCCGATTACAACGGTATGTGTATTTTTCCCCTAGGCCATTGTAGTTATTGGTTTCGAATATCAGACTTTCGAAAATTTTGATGGTTTCTCAACCATTCCTTAACTTCAAACTCCCATATCTCGCGAACGGATTAACGAACTCGAGAAATTCCTGTTGCATCTGAAAGCAGAAACTCGCCCGATTACAACGGTATATGTATTTTTGCCCTAGGCCATTGTAGTTATTGGTTTCGAGTATCAGACTTGCGAAAATTCTGATGGTTTCTCAATCATTCCTTAACTTCAAACTCCCATATCTCGCGAACGGATTAACGAACTCGAGAAATTCCTGTTGCATCTGAAAGCAGAAACTCGCCCGATTACAACGGTATATGTATTTTTGCCCTAGGCCATTGTAGTTATTGGTTTCGAGTATCAGACTTGCGAAAATTTTGACGGTTTCTCAACCATTCCTTAACTTCAAACTCCCATATCTCGCGAACGGAATAGGAACTCGAGAAATTCCTGTTGCATCTGAAAGCAGAAACTCGCCCGATTACACTGGTGTGGGTACTTTTCCCCTAGGCCATTCCAGTTATTGGTTTCGAGTGTCAGACTTGCGAAAATTGTGATGGTTTCTCAACCATTCTGTAACTTCAAACTCCCATATCTCGCGAACGGATTGACGAACACGAGAAATTCCTGTTGCATCTGCAAGTAGAAGCTCGCCCGATTACAACGGTATGCGTATTTTTGCCCTAGGCCATAGTAGTAATTGGTATCGAGTGTCAGACTTGCGAAAATTTTGACGGTTTCTCAACCATTCCTTAACTTCAAACTCCCATATCTCGCGAACGGAATAGGAACTCGTGAAATTCCTGTTGCATCTGAAGCAGAAACTCGCCCGATTACACTGGTGTGTGTACTTTTCCCCTAGGCCATTCCAGTTATTGGTTTCGAGTGTCAGACTTGCGAAAATTTTGATGGTTTCTCAACCATTCCTTAACTTCAAACTCCCATATCTCGCTAACGGATTGACGAACTCGAGAAATTCCTGTTGCATCTGAAAGTAGACACTCGCCCGATTACAACGGTATGTGTATTTTTCCCCTAGGCCATTGTGGTTATTGGTTTCGAGTATCAGACTTGCGAAAATTTTTATGGTTTCTCAACCATTCCTTAACTTCAGACTCCCATATCTCGCTAACGGATTGACGAACTCGAGAAATTCCTGTTGCATCTGAAAGCAGAAACTCGCCCGATTACACTGGTGTGTGTACTTTTCCCCTAGGCCATTCCAGTTATTGGTTTCGAGTGTCAGACTTGCGAAAATTTTGATGGTTTCTCAACCATTCCTTAACTTCAAACTCCCATATCTCGCGAACGGAATAGGAACTCGAGAAATTCGTGTTGCATCTGAAAGCAGAAACTCGCCCGATTACACTGGTGTGTGTACTTTTCCCCTAGGCCATTCCAGTTATTGGTTTCGAGTGTCAGACTTGCGAAAATTTTGATGGTTTCTCAACCATTCCTTAACTTCAGACTCCCATATCTCGCGAACGGATTGACGAACTCGAGATTTTCCTGTTGCATCTGAAAGCAGAAACTCGCCCGATTACAACGGTATGTGTATTTTTGCCCTAGGCCATAGTAGTAACTGGTATCGAGTATCAGACTTGCGAAAATTCTGATGGTTTCTCAACCATTCCTTAACTTCAAACTCCCATATCTCGCGAACGGATTGACGAACTCGAGAAATTCCTGTTGCATCTGAAAGTAGAACCTCGCCCGATTACTATGGTATATGTATTTTGCCCCTAGGCCATTGTAGTTATTGGTTTCGTGTGTCAGACTTGCGAAAATTTTGATGGTTTCTCAACCATTCCTTAACTTCAAACTCCCATATCTCGCTAACGGATTGACGAACTCGAGAAATTCCTGTTGCATCTGAAAGTAGAAACTCGCCCGATTACAACGGTATGTGTAGTTTTCCCCTAGGCCATTGTAGTTATTGGTTTCGAGTATCAGACTTGCGAAAATTTTGATGGTTTCTCAACCATTCCTTAACTTCAGACTCCCATATCTCGCGAACGGATTGACGAACTCGAGATTTTCCTGTCGCATCTGAAAGCAGAAACTCGCCCGATTACAACGGTATGTGTATTTTTGCCCTAGGCCATAGTAGTTATTGGTTTCGAGTATCAGACTTGCGAAAATTCTGATGGATTCTCAACCGTTCCTTAACTTCAAACTCCCATATCTCGCGAACGGATGGACGAACTCGAGAAATTCCTGTTGCATCTGAAAGTAGAACCTCGTCCGATTACTACGGTATATGTATTTTTCCCCTAGGCCATTGTAGTTATTGGTTTCGAGTATCAGACTTGCGAAAATTTTGATGGTTTCTCAACCATTCCTTAACTTCAGACTCCCATATCTCGCGAACGGATTGACGAACTCGAGATTTTCCTGTTGCATCTGAAAGCAGAAACTCGCCCGATTACAACGGTATGTGATTTTTGCCCTAGGCCATAGTAGTTATTGGTTTCGAGTATCAGACTTGCGAAAATTCTGATGGATTCTCAACCGTTCCTTAACTTCAAACTCCCATATCTCGCGAACGGATTGACGAACTCGAGAAATTCCTGTTGCATCTGAAAGTAGAACCTCGCCCGATTACTACGGTATGTGTATTCTCCCCCTAGGCCATAGTAGTTATTGGTTTCGAGTATCAGACTTGCGAAAATTTTGATGGTTTCTCAACCATTCCTTATCTTCAAACTCCCATATCTCGCGAACGGATTCACGATCTCGAGAAATTCCAGTTGCATCTGAAAGCAGAAACTCGCCCGATTACAACGGTATGTGTATTTTTGCCCTAGGCCATTGTAGCTATTGGTTTCGAGTATCAGACTTGCGAAAATTCTGATGGATTCTCAACCGTTCCTTAACTTCAAACTCCCATATCTCGCGAACGGATTGACGAACTCGAGAAATTCCTGTTGCATCTGAAAGTAGAACCTCGTCCGATTACTACGGTATATGTATTTTTCCCCTAGGCCATTGTAGTTATTGGTTTCGAGTATCAGACTTGCGAAAATTTTGATGGTTTCTCAACCATTCCTTATCTTCAAACTCCCATATCTCGCGAACGGATTCACGATCTCGAGAAATTCCAGTTGCATCTGAAAGCAGAAACTCGCCCGATTACAACGGTATGTGTATTTTTGCCCTAGGCCATTGTAGTTATTGGTTTCGAGTATCAGACTTGCGAATATTTTGATGGTTTCTCAACCATTCCTTAACTTCAAACTCCCATATCTCGCGAACGGAATGAGGAACTCGAGAAATTCCTGTTGCGTCTGAAAGCAGAAACTCGCCCGATTACAACGGTATGTGTATTTTTGCCCTAGGCCATAGTAGTAACTGGTATCGAGTATCAGACTTGCGAAAATTCTGATGGTTTCTCAACCATTCCTTAACTTCAAACTCCCATATCTCGCGAACGGATTGACGAACTCGAGAAATTCCTGTTGCATCTGAAAGTAGAACCTCGCCCGATTACTATGGTATATGTATTTTGCCCCTAGGCCATTGTAGTTATTGGTTTCGTGTGTCAGACTTGCGAAAATTTTGATGGTTTCTCAACCATTCCTTAACTTCAAACTCCCATATCTCCCGAACGGATTGACGAACTCCAGAGATTCCTGTTGCATCTGAAAGTAGAAACTCGCCCGATTACAACGGTAAGTGTAGTTTTCCCCTAGGCCATTGTAGTTATTGGTTTCGAGTATCAGACTTGCGAAAATTTTGATGGTTTCTCAACCATTCCTTAACTTCAGACTCCCATATCTCGCGAACGGATTGACGAACTCGAGATTTTCCTGTCGCATCTGAAAGCAGAAACTCGCCCGATTACAACGGTATGTGTATTTTTGCCCTAGGCCATAGTAGTTATTGGTTTCGAGTATCAGACTTGCGAAAATTCTGATGGATTCTCAACCGTTCCTTAACTTCAAACTCCCATATCTCGCGAACGGATTGACGAACTCGAGAAATTCCTGTTGCATCTGAAAGTAGAACCTCGTCCGATTACTACGGTATATGTATTTTTCCCCTAGGCCATTGTAGTTATTGGTTTCGAGTATCAGACTTGCGAAAATTTTGATGGTTTCTCAACCATTCCTTAACTTCAGACTCCCATATCTCGCGAACGGATTGACGAACTCGAGATTTTCCTGTTGCATCTGAAAGCAGAAACTCGCCCGATTACAACGGTATGTGTATTTTTGCCCTAGGCCATAGTAGTTATTGGTTTCGAGTATCAGACTTGCGAAAATTCTGATGGATTCTCAACCGTTCCTTAACTTCAAACTCCCATATCTCGCGAACGGATTGACGAACTCGAGAAATTCCTGTTGCATCTGAAAGTAGAACCTCGCCCGATTACTACGGTATGTGTATTCTCCCCCTAGGCCATAGTAGTTATTGGTTTCGAGTATCAGACTTGCGAAAATTTTGATGGTTTCTCAACCATTCCTTATCTTCAAACTCCCATATCTCGCGAACGGATTCACGATCTCGAGAAATTCCAGTTGCATCTGAAAGCAGAAACTCGCCCGATTACAACGGTATGTGTATTTTTGCCCTAGGCCATTGTAGCTATTGGTTTCGAGTATCAGACTTGCGAAAATTCTGATGGATTCTCAACCGTTCCTTAACTTCAAACTCCCATATCTCGCGAACGGATTGACGAACTCGAGAAATTCCTGTTGCATCTGAAAGTAGAACCTCGTCCGATTACTACGGTATATGTATTTTTCCCCTAGGCCATTGTAGTTATTGGTTTCGAGTATCAGACTTGCGAAAATTTTGATGGTTTCTCAACCATTCCTTATCTTCAAACTCCCATATCTCGCGAACGGATTCACGATCTCGAGAAATTCCAGTTGCATCTGAAAGCAGAAACTCGCCCGATTACAACGGTATGTGTATTTTTGCCCTAGGCCATTGTAGTTATTGGTTTCGAGTATCAGACTTGCGAATATTTTGATGGTTTCTCAACCATTCCTTAACTTCAAACTCCCATATCTCGCGAACGGAATGAGGAACTCGAGAAATTCCTGTTGCGTCTGAAAGCAGAAACTCGCCCGATTACAATGGTGTGTGTACTTTTCCCCTAGGGCATTCCAGTTATTGGTTTCGTGTGTCAGACTTGCGAAAATTTTGATGGTTTCTCTAGCATTCCTTAACTTCAAACTCCCATATCTCGCTAAAGGATTGACGAACTCGAGAAATTCCTGTTGCATCTGAAAGTAGAAACTCGCCCGATTACAACGGTATGTGCATTTTTCCCCTAGGCCATTGTAGTTATTGGTTTCGAATATCAGACTTTCGAAAATTTTGATGGTTTCTCAACCATTCCTTAACTTCAAACTCCCATATCTCGCGAACGGATTGACGAACACGAGAAATTCCTATTGCATCTGCAAGTAGAATCTCGCCCGATTACAACGGTATGTGTATTCTCCCCCTAGGCCATAGTAGTTATTGGTTTCGAGTATCAGACTTGCGAAAATTTTGATGGTTTCTCAACCATTCCTTATCTTCAAACTCCCATATCTCGCGAACGGATTCACGATCTCGAGAAATTCCAGTTGCATCTGAAAGCAGAAACTCGCCCGATTACAACGGTATGTGTATTTTTGCCCTAGGCCATTGTAGTTATTGGTTTCGAGTATCAGACTTGCGAAAATTTTGATGGTTTCTCAACCATTCCTTAACTTCAAACTCCCATATCTCGCGAACGGAATAGGAACTCGAGAAATTCCTGTTGCATCTGAAAGCGGAAACTCGCCCGATTACAATGGTGTGTGTACTTTTCCCCTAGGCCATTCCAGTTATTGGTTTCGAGTGTCAGACTTGCGAAAATTTTGATGGTTTCTCAACCATTCCTTAACTTCAAACTCCCATATCTCGCTAACGGATTGACGAACTCGAGAAATTCCTGTTGCATCTGAAAGTAGAAACTCGCCCGATTACAACGGTATGTGTATTTTTCCCCTAGGCCATTGTGGTTATTGGTTTCGAGTATCAGACTTGCGAAAATTTTTATGGTTTCGCAACCATTCCTTAACTTCAGACTCCCATATCTCGCGAACGGATTGACGAACTCGAGATTTTCCTGTTGCATCTGAAATTAGAAACTCGCCCGATTACAACGGTATGTGTATTTTTGCCCTAGGGCATAGTAGTAATTGGTATCGAGTATCAGGCTTGCGAAAATTCTGATGGTTTCTCAACCATTCCTTAACTTCAAACTCCCATATCTCGCGAACGGATTGACGAACTCGAGAAATTCCTGTTGCATCTGAAAGTAGAACCTCGCCCGATTACTACGGTACGTGTATTTTTCCCCTAGGCCATTGTAGTTATTGGTTTCGAATATCAGACTTTCGAAAATTTTGGTGGTTTCTCAACCATTCCTTAACTTCAAACTCCCATATCTCGCGAACGGATTGACGAACACGAGAAATTCCTGTTGCATCTGGAAGTAGACACTCGCCCGATTACAACGGTATGTGTATTTTTCCCCTAGGCCATTGTAGATATTGGTATCGAGTATCAGACTTGCGAAGATTCTGATGGTTTCTCAACCATTACTTAACTTCAAACTCCCATATCTCGCGAACGGATTAACGAACTCGTGAAATTCCTATTGCATCTGAAAGCAGAAACTCGCCCGATTACAACGGTATATGTATTTTTGCCCTAGGCCATTGTAGTTATTGGTTTCGAGTATCAGACTTGCGAAAATTTTGATGGTTTCGCAACCATTCCTTAACTTCAAACTCCCATATCTCGCGAACGGAATAGGAACTGGAGAAATTCCTGTTGCATCTGAAAGCAGAAACTCGCCCGATTACACTGGTGTGTGTACTTTTCCCCTAGGCCATTCCAGTTATTGGTTTCGAGTGTCAGAATAGCGAAAATTTTGATGGTTTCTTAACCATTCCTTAACTTCAAACTCCCATATCTCGCTAACGGATTGACGAACTCGAGAAATTCCTGTTGCATCTGAAAGTAGACACTCGCCCGATTACAACAGTATGTGTATTTTTCCCCTAGGCCATTGTGGTTATTGGTTTCGAGTATCAGACTTGCGAAAATTTTTATGGTTTCTCAACCATTCCTTAACTTCAGACTCCCATATCTCGCGAACGGATTGACGAACTCGAGATATTCCTGTTGCATCTGAAAGCAGAAACTCGCCCGATTACAACGGTATGTGTATTTTTGCCCTAGGCCATAGTAGTAATTGGTATCGAGTATCAGACTTGCGAAAATTCTGATGGTTTCTCAACCATTCCTTAACTTCAAACTCCCATATCTCGCGAACGGAATAGGAACTGGAGAAATTCCTGTTGCATCTGAAAACAGAAACTCGCCCGATTACACTGGTGTGTGTACTTTTCCCCTAGGCCATTCCAGTTATTGGTTTCGAGTGTCAGAATAGCGAAAATTTTGATGGTTTCTTAACCATTCCTTAACTTCAAACTCCCATATCTCGCTAACGGATTGACGAACTCGAGAAATTCCTGTTGCATCTGAAAGTAGACACTCGCCCGATTACAACAGTATGTGTATTTTTCCCCTAGGCCATTGTGGTTATTGGTTTCGAGTATCAGACTTGCGAAAATTTTTATGGTTTCTCAACCATTCCTTAACTTCAGACTCCCATATCTCGCGAACGGATTGACGAACTCGAGATATTCCTGTTGCATCTGAAAGCAGAAACTCGCCCGATTACAACGGTATGTGTATTTTTGCCCTAGGCCATAGTAGTAATTGGTATCGAGTATCAGACTTGCGAAAATTCTGATGGTTTCTCAACCATTCCTTAACTTCAAACTCCCATATCTCGCTAACGGATTGACGAACTCGAGAAATTCCTATTGCATCTGAAAGTAGACACTCGCCCGATTACAACGGTATGTGTATTTTTCCCCTAGGCCATTGTGGTTATTGGTTTCGAGTATCAGACTTGCGAAAATTTTTATGGTTTCTCAACCATTCCTTAACTTCAGACTCTCATATCTCGCGAACGGATTGACGAACTCGAGATTTTCCTGTTGCATCTGAAAGCAGAAACTCGCCCGATTACAACGGTATGTGTATTTTTGCCCTAGGCCATAGTAGTAATTGGTATCGAGTATCAGACTTGCGAAAATTCTGATGGTTTCTCAACCATTCCTTAATTTCAAACTCCCATATCTCGCGAACGGATTGACGAACTCGAGAAATTCCTGTTGCATCTGAAAGTAGAACCTCGCCCTATTACTACGGTATGTGTATTTTTCCCCTAGGCCATTGTAGTTATTGGTTTCGAATATCAGACTTTCGAAAATTTTGATGGTTTCTCAACCATTCCTTAACTTCAAACTCCCATATCTCGCGAACGGATTGACGAACACGAGAAATTCCTGTTGTATCTGCAAGTAGAAGCTCGCCCGATTACAACGGTATGTGTATTTTTCCCCTAGGCCATTGTGGTTATTGGTTTCGAGTATCAGACTTGCGAAAATTTTTATGGTTTCTCAACCATTCCTTAACTTCAGACTCCCATATCTCGCGAACGGATTGACGAACTCGAGATTTTCCTGTTGCATCTGAAAGCAGAAACTCGCCCGATTACAACGGTATGTGTATTTTTGCCCTAGGCCATAGTAGTAATTGGTATCGAGTATCAGACTTGCGAAAATTCTGATGGTTTCTCAACCATTCCTTAACTTCAAACTCCCATATCTCGCGAACGGATTGACGAACTCGAGAAATTCCTGTTGCATCTGAAAGTAGAACCTCGCCCGATTACTACGGTATGTGTATTTTTCCCCTAGGCCATTGTAGTTATTGGTTTCGAATATCAGACTTTCGAAAATTTTGATGGTTTCTCAACCATTCCTTAACTTCAAACTCCCATATCTCGCGAACGGATTAACGAACTCGAGAAATTCCTGTTGCATCTGAAAGTAGACACTCGCCCGATTACAACGGTATGTGTATTTTTCCCCTAGGCCATTGTGGTTATTGGTTTCGAGTATCAGACTTGCGAAAATTTTGACGGTTTCTCAACCATTCCTTAACTTCAAACTCCCATATCTCGCGAACGGAATAGGAACTCGAGAAATTCCTGTTGCATCTGAAAGCAGAAACTCGCCCGATTACACTGGTGTGTGTACTTTTCCCCTAGGCCATTCCAGTTATTGGTTTCGAGTGTCAGACTTGCGAAAATTTTGATGGTTTCTCAACCATTCCTTAACTTCAAACTCCCATATCTCGCTAACGGATTGACGAACTCGAGATATTCCTGTTGCATCTGAAAGCAGAAACTCGCCCGATTACAACGGTATGTGTATTTTTGCCCTAGGCCATAGTAGTAATTGGTATCGAGTATCAGACTTGCGAAAATTCTGATGGTTTCTCAAACATCCCTTAACTTCAAACTCCCATATCTCGCGAACGGATTGACGAACTCGAGAAATTCCTGTTGCGTCTGAAAGCAGAACCTCGCCCGATTACTACGGTATGTGTATTTTTCTCCTAGGCCATTGTAGTTATTGGTTTCGAATATCAGACTTTCGAAAATTTTGATGGTTTCTCAACCATTCCTTAACTTCAAACTCCCATATCTCGCGAACGGATTGACGAACTCGAGAAGTTCCTGTTGCATCTGAAAGTAGAAGCTCGCCCGATTACAACAGTATGTGTATTTTTCCCCTAGGCCATTGTAGTTATTGGTTTCGAATATCAGACTTTCGAAAATTTTGATGGTTTCTCAACCATTCCTTAACTTCAAACTCCCATATCTCGCGAACGGAATAGGAACTCGAGAAATTCCTGTTGCATCTGAAAGCAGAAACTCGCCCGATTACACTGGTGTGTGTACTTTTCCCCTAGGCCATTCCAGTTATTGGTTTCGAGTGTCAGACTTGCGAAAATTTTGATGGTTTCTCAACCATTCCTTAACTTCAAACTCCCATATCTCGCGAACGGAATAGGAACTCGAGAAATTCGTGTTGCATCTGAAAGCAGAAACTCGCCCGATTACACTGGTGTGTGTACTTTTCCCCTAGGCCATTCCAGTTATTGGTTTCGAGTGTCAGACTTGCGATAATTTTGATGGTTTCTCAACCATTCCTTAACTTCAAACTCCCATATCTCGCTAACGGATTGCGGAACTCGAGAAATTCCTGTTGCATCTGAAAGTAGACACTCGCCCGATTACAACGGTATGTGCATTTTTCCCCTAGGCCATTGTAGTTATTGGTTTCGAATATCAGACTTTCGAAAATTTTGATGGTTTCTCAACCATTCCTTAACTTCAAACTCCCATATCTCGCGAACGGATTGACGAACACGAGAAATTCCTATTGCATCTGCAAGTAGAATCTCGCCCGATTACAACGGTATGTGTATTCTCCCCCTAGGCCATAGTAGTTATTGGTTTCGAGTATCAGACTTGCGAAAATTTTGATGGTTTCTCAACCATTCCTTATCTTCAAACTCCCATATCTCGCGAACGGATTCACGATCTCGAGAAATTCCAGTTGCATCTGAAAGCAGAAACTCGCCCGATTACAACGGTATGTGTATTTTTGCCCTAGGCCATTGTAGTTATTGGTTTCGAGTATCAGACTTGCGAAAATTTTGATGGTTTCTCAACCATTCCTTAACTTCAAACTCCCATATCTCGCGAACGGAATAGGAACTCGAGAAATTCCTGTTGCATCTGAAAGCAGAAACTCGCCCGATTACAATGGTGTGTGTACTTTTCCCCTAGGCCATTCCAGTTATTGGTTTCGAGTGTCAGACTTGCGAAAATTTTGATGGTTTCTCAACCATTCCTTAACTTCAAACTCCCATATCTCGCTAACGGATTGACGAACTCGAGAAATTCCTGTTGCATCTGAAAGTAGACACTCGCCCGATTACAACGGTATGTGTATTTTTCCCCTAGGCCATTGTGGTTATTGGTTTCGAGTATCAGACTTGCGAAAATTTTTATGGTTTCGCAACCATTCCTTAACTTCAGACTCCCATATCTCGCGAACGGATTGACGAACTCGAGATTTTCCTGTTGCATCTGAAATTAGAAACTCGCCCGATTACAACGGTATGTGTATTTTTGCCCTAGGGCATAGTAGTAATTGGTATCGAGTATCAGGCTTGCGAAAATTCTGATGGTTTCTCAACCATTCCTTAACTTCAAACTCCCATATCTCGCGAACGGATTGACGAACTCGAGAAATTCCTGTTGCATCTGAAAGTAGAACCTCGCCCGATTACTACGGTACGTGTATTTTTCCCCTAGGCCATTGTAGTTATTGGTTTCGAGTGTCAGACTTGCGAAAATTTTGATGGTTTCTCAACCATTCCTTAACTTCAAACTCCCATATTTCGCGAACGGAATAGGAACTCGAGAAATTCCTGTTGCATCTGAAAGCAGAAACTCGCCCGATTACACTGGTGTGTGTACTTTTCCCCTAGGCCATTCCAGTTATTGGTTTCGAGTGTCAGACTTGCGAAAATTTTGATGGTTTCTCAACCATTCCTTAACTTCAAACTCCCATATCTCGCGAACGGAATAGGAACTCGAGAAATTCGTGTTGCATCTGAAAGCAGAAACTCGCCCGATTACACTGGTGTGTGTACTTTTCCCCTAGGCCATTCCAGTTATTGGTTTCGAGTGTCAGACTTGCGAAAATTTTGATGGTTTCTCAACCATTCCTTAACTTCAAACTCCCATATCTCGCTAACGGATTGCGGAACTCGAGAAATTCCTGTTGCATCTGAAAGTAGACACTCGCCCGATTACAACGGTATGTGCATTTTTCCCCTAGGCCATTGTAGTTATTGGTTTCGAATATCAGACTTTCGAAAATTTTGATGGTTTCTCAACCATTCCTTAACTTCAAACTCCCATATCTCGCGAACGGATTGACGAACACGAGAAATTCCTATTGCATCTGCAAGTAGAATCTCGCCCGATTACAACGGTATGTGTATTCTCCCCCTAGGCCATAGTAGTTATTGGTTTCGAGTATCAGACTTGCGAAAATTTTGATGGTTTCTCAACCATTCCTTATCTTCAAACTCCCATATCTCGCGAACGGATTCACGATCTCGAGAAATTCCAGTTGCATCTGAAAGCAGAAACTCGCCCGATTACAACGGTATGTGTATTTTTGCCCTAGGCCATTGTAGTTATTGGTTTCGAGTATCAGACTTGCGAAAATTTTGATGGTTTCTCAACCATTCCTTAACTTCAAACTCCCATATCTCGCGAACGGAATAGGAACTCGAGAAATTCCTGTTGCATCTGAAAGCAGAAACTCGCCCGATTACAATGGTGTGTGTACTTTTCCCCTAGGCCATTCCAGTTATTGGTTTCGAGTGTCAGACTTGCGAAAATTTTGATGGTTTCTCAACCATTCCTTAACTTCAAACTCCCATATCTCGCTAATGGATTGACGAACTCGAGAAATTCCTGTTGCATCTGAAAGTAGACACTCGCCCGATTACAACGGTATGTGTATTTTTCCCCTAGGCCATTGTGGTTATTGGTTTCGAGTATCAGACTTGCGAAAATTTTTATGGTTTCGCAACCATTCCTTAACTTCAGACTCCCATATCTCGCGAACGGATTGACGAACTCGAGATTTTCCTGTTGCATCTGAAATTAGAAACTCGCCCGATTACAACGGTATGTGTATTTTTGCCCTAGGGCATAGTAGTAATTGGTATCGAGTATCAGGCTTGCGAAAATTCTGATGGTTTCTCAACCATTCCTTAACTTCAAACTCCCATATCTCGCGAACGGATTGACGAACTCGAGAAATTCCTGTTGCATCTGAAAGTAGAACCTCGCCCGATTACTACGGTACGTGTATTTTTCCCCTAGGCCATTGTAGTTATTGGTTTCGAATATCAGACTTTCGAAAATTTTGGTGGTTTCTCAACCATTCCTTAACTTCAAACTCCCATATCTCGCGAACGGATTGACGAACACGAGAAATTCCTGTTGCATCTGCAAGTAGAAGCTCGCCCGATTACAAAGGTATGTGTATTTTTGCCCTAGGCCATAGTAGTAATTGGTATCGAGTATCAGACTTGCGAAAATTCTGATGGTTTCTCAACCATTCCTTAACTTCAAACTCCCATATCTCGCGAACGGATTGACGAACTCGAGAAATTCCTGTTGCATCTGAAAGTAGACACTCGCCCGATTACAACGGTATGTGTATTTTTCCCCTAGGCCATTGTGGTTATTGGTTTCGAGTATCAGACTTGCGAAAATTTTTATGGTTTCGCAACCATTCCTTAACTTCAGACTCCCATATCTCGCGAACGGATTGACGAACTCGAGATTTTCCTGTTGCATCTGAAATTAGAAACTCGCCCGATTACAACGGTATGTGTATTTTTGCCCTAGGGCATAGTAGTAATTGGTATCGAGTATCAGACTTGCGAAAATTTTGACGGTTTCTCAACCATTCCTTAACTTCAAACTCCCATATCTCGCGAACGGAATAGGAACTCGAGAAATTCCTGTTGCATCTGAAAGCAGAAACTCGCCCGATTACACTGGTGTGTGTACTTTTCCCCTAGGCCATTCCAGTTATTGGTTTCGAGTGTCAGACTTGCGAAAATTTTGATGGTTTCTCAACCATTCCGTAACTTCAAACTCCCATATCTCGCGAACGGATTGACGAACTCGAGAAATTCCTGTTGCATCTGAAAGCAGAAACTCGCCCGATTACACTGGTGTGTGTACTTTTCCCCTAGGCCATTCCAGTTATTGGTTTCGAGTGTCAGACTTGCGAAAATTTTGATGGTTTCTCAACCATTCCGTAACTTCAAACTCCCATATCTCGCGAACGGATTGACGAACACGAGAAATTCCTGTTGCATCTGCAAGTAGAAGCTCGCCCGATTACAAAGGTATGTGTATTTTTGCCCTAGGCCATAGTAGTAATTGGTATCGAGTATCAGACTTGCGAAAATTCTGATGGTTTCTCAACCATTCCTTAACTTCAAACTCCCATATCTCGCTAACGGATTGACGAACTCGAGATTTTCCTGTTGCATCTGAAAGCAGAAACTCGCCCGATTACAACGGTATGTGTATTTTTGCCCTAGGCCATAGTAGTAATTGGTATCGAGTATCAGACTTGCGAAAATTCTGATGGTTTCTCAAACATCCCTTAACTTCAAACTCCCATATCTCGCGAACGGATTGACGAACTCGAGAAATTCCTGTTGCATCTGAAAGCAGAACCTCGCCCGATTACTACGGTATGTGTATTTTTCTCCTAGGCCATTGTAGTTATTGGTTTCGAATATCAGACTTTCGAAAATTTTGATGGTTTCTCAACCATTCCTTAACTTCAAACTCCCATATCTCGCGAACGGATTGACGAACTCGAGAAATTCCTGTTGCATCTGAAAGTAGAAGCTCGCCCGATTACAACAGTATGTGTATTTTTCCCCTAGGCCATTGTAGTTATTGGTTTCGAATATCAGACTTTCGAAAATTTTGATGGTTTCTCAACCATTCCTTAACTTCAAACTCCCATATCTCGCGAACGGAATAGGAACTCGAGAAATTCCTGTTGCATCTGAAAGCAGAAACTCGCCCGATTACACTGGTGTGTGTACTTTTCCCCTAGGCCATTCCAGTTATTGGTTTCGAGTGTCAGACTTGCGAAAATTTTGATGGTTTCTCAACCATTCCTTAACTTCAAACTCCCATATCTCGCGAACGGAATAGGAACTCGAGAAATTCGTGTTGCATCTGAAAGCAGAAACTCGCCCGATTACACTGGTGTGTGTACTTTTCCCCTAGGCCATTCCAGTTATTGGTTTCGAGTGTCAGACTTGCGAAAATTTTGATGGTTTCTCAACCATTCCTTAACTTCAAACTCCCATATCTCGCTAACGGATTGCGGAACTCGAGAAATTCCTGTTGCATCTGAAAGTAGACACTCGCCCGATTACAACGGTATGTGTATTTTTCCCCTAGGCCATTGTGGTTATTGGTTTCGAGTATCAGACTTGCGAAAATTTTTATGGTTTCTCAACCATTCCTTAACTTCAGACTCCCATATCTCGCGAACGGATTGACGAACTCGAGATTTTCCTGTTGCATCTGAAAGCAGAAACTCGCCCGATTACAACGGTATGTGTATTTTTGCCCTAGGCCATAGTAGTAATTGGTATCGAGTATCAGACTTGCGAAAATTCTGATGGTTTCTCAACCATTCCTTAAATTCAAACTCCCATATCTCGCGAACGGATTGACGAACTCGAGAAATTCATGTTGCATCTGAAAGTAGAACCTCGCCCGATTACTACGGTATGTGTATTTTTCCCCTAGGCCATTGTAGTTATTGGTTTCGAATATCAGACTTTCGAAAATTTTGATGGTTTCTCAACCATTCCGTAACTTCAAACTCCCATATCTCGCGAACGGATTGACGAACACGAGAAATTCCTGTTGCATCTGGAAGTAGACACTCGCCCGATTACAACGGTATGTGTATTTTTCCCCTAGGCCATTGTAGATATTGGTATCGAGTATCAGACTTGCGAAGATTCTGATGGTTTCTCAACCATTCCTTAACTTCAAATTCCCATATCTCGCGAACGGATTGACGAACTCGAGAAATTCCTGTTGCATCTGAAAGTAGAACCTCGCCCGATTACTACGGTATGTGTATTTTTCCCCTAGGCCATTGTAGTTATTGGTTTCGAATATCAGACTTTCGAAAATTTTGATGGTTTCTCAACCATTCCGTAACTTCAAACTCCCATATCTCGCGAACGGATTGACGAACACGAGAAATTCCTGTTGCATCTGCAAGTAGAAGCTCGCCCGATTACAACGGTATGTGTATTTTTGCCCTAGGCCATAGTAGTAATTGGTATCGAGTATCAGACTTGCGAAAATTCTGATGGTTTCTCAACCATTCCTTAACTTCAAACTCCCATATCTCGCTAACGGATTGACGAACTTGAGATTTTCCTGTTGCATCTGAAAGCAGAAACTCGCCCGATTACAACGGTATGTGTATTTTTGCCCTAGGCCATAGTAGTAATTGGTATCGAGTATCAGACTTGCGAAAATTCTGATGGTTTCTCAAACATCCCTTAACTTCAAACTCCCATATCTCGCGAACGGATTGACGAACTCGAGAAATTCCTGTTGCATCTGAAAGCAGAACCTCGCCCGATTACTACGGTATGTGTATTTTTCTCCTAGGCCATTGTAGTTATTGGTTTCGAATATCAGACTTTCGAAAATTTTGATGGTTTCTCAACCATTCCTTAACTTCAAACTCCCATATCTCGCGAACGGATTGACGAACTCGAGAAATTCCTGTTGCAACTGAAAGTAGAAGCTCGCCCGATTACAACGGTATGTGTACTTTTCCCCTTGGCCATTCTAGTTATTGGTTTCGAGTATCAGACCAGCGAAAATTTTGATGGTTTCTCAACCATTCCTTAACTTCAAACTCCCATATCTCGCGAACGGAATAGGAACTCGAGAAATTCCTGTTGCATCTGAAAGCAGAAACTCGCCCGATTACAATGGTGTGTGTACTTTTCCCCTAGGCCATTCCAGTTATTGGTATCGAGTATCAGACTAGCGAAGATTCTGATGGTTTCTCAACCATTCCTTAACTTCAAACTCCCATATCTCGCTAACGGATTGACGAACTCCAGAAATTCCTGTTGCATCTGAAAGTAGAACCTCGCCCGATTACTACGGTATGTGTATTTTTCCCCTAGGCCATTGTGGTTATTGGTTTCGAGTATCAGACTTGCGAAGATTCTGATGGTTTCTCAACCATTCCTTAACTTCAAACTCCCATATCTCGCGAACGGATTGACGAACTCGAGAAATTCCTGTTGCATCTGAAAGTAGAACCTCGCCCGATTACTACGGTATGTGTATTTTTCTCCTAGGCCATTGTAGTTATTGATTTCGAGTATCAGACTTTCGAAAATTTTGATGGTTTCTCAACCATTCCTTAACTTCAAACTCCCATATCTCGCGAACGGAATAGGAACTCGAGGAATTCCTGTTGCATCTGAAAGCAGAAACTCGCCCGATTACAATGGTGTGTGTTCTTTTCCCCTAGGCCATTCCAGTTATTGGTATCGAGTATCAGACTTGCGAAAATTCTGATGGTTTCTCAAACATCCCTTAACTTCAAACTCCCATATCTCGCGAACGGATTGACGAACTCGAGAAATTCCTGTTGCATCTGAAAGCAGAACCTCGCCCGATTACTACGGTATGAGTATTTTTCTCCTAGGCCATTGTAGTTATTGGTTTCGAATATCAGACTTTCGAAAATTTTGATGGTTTCTCAACCATTCCTTAACTTCAAACTCCCATATCTCGCGAACGGATTGACGAACTCGAGAAATTCCTGTTGCATCTGAAAGTAGAAGCTCGCCCGATTACAAGAGTATGTGTATTTTTCCCCTAGGCCATTGTAGTTATTGGTTTCGAATATCAGACTTTCGAAAATTTTGATGGTTTCTCAACCATTCCTTAACTTCAAAGTCCCATATCTCGCGAACGGAATAGGAACTCGAGAAATTCCTGTTGCATCTGAAAGCAGAAACTCGCCCGATTACACTGGTGTGTGTACTTTTCCCCTAGGCCATTCCAGTTATTGGTTTCGAGTGTCAGACTTGCGAAAATTTTGATGGTTTCTCAACCATTCCTTAACTTCAAACTCCCATATCTCGCGAACGGAATAGGAACTCGAGAAATTCGTGTTGCATCTGAAAGCAGAAACTCGCCCGATTACACTGGTGTGTGTACTTTTCCCCTAGGCCATTCCAGTTATTGGTTTCGAGTGTCAGACTTGCGAAAATTTTGATGGTTTCTCAACCATTTCTTAACTTCAAACTCCCATATCTCGCTAACGGATTGACGAACTCGAGAAATTCCTGTTGCATCTGAAAGTAGACACTCGCCCGATTACAACGGTATGTGTATTTTTCCCCTAGGCCATTGTGGTTATTGGTTTCGAGTATCAGACTTGCGAAAATTTTTATGGTTTCTCAACCATTCCTTAACTTCAGACTCCCATATCTCGCGAACGGATTGACGAACTCGAGATTTTCCTGTTGCATCTGAAAGCAGAAACTCGCCCGATTGCAACGGTATGTGTATTTTTGCCCTAGGCCATAGTAGTAATTGGTATCGAGTATCAGACTTGCGAAAATTCTGATGGTTTCTCAACCATTCCTTAAATTCAAACTCCCATATCTCGCGAACGGATTGACGAACTCGAGAAATTCATGTTGCATCTGAAAGTAGAACCTCGCCCGATTACTACGGTATGTGTATTTTTCCCCTAGGCCATTGTAGTTATTGGTTTCGAATATCAGACTTTCGAAAATTTTGATGGTTTCTCAACCATTCCGTAACTTCAAACTCCCATATCTCGCGAACGGATTGACGAACACGAGAAATTCCTGTTGCATCTAGAAGTAGACACTCGCCCGATTACAACGGTATGTGTATTTTTCCCCTAGGCCATTGTAGATATTGGTATCGAGTATCAGACTTGCGAAGATTCTGATGGTTTCTCAACCATTCCTTAACTTCAAACTCCCATATCTCGCGAACGGATTGACGAACTCGAGAAATTCCTGTTGCATCTGAAAGTAGAACCTCGCCCGATTACTACGGTATGTGTATTTTTCCCCTAGGCCATTGTAGTTATTGGTTTCGAATATCAGACTTTCGAAAATTTTGATGGTTTCTCAACCATTCCGTAACTTCAAACTCCCATATCTCGCGAACGGATTGACGAACACGAGAAATTCCTGTTGCATCTGCAAGTAGAAGCTCGCCCGATTACAACGGTATGTGTATTTTTGCCCTAGGCCATAGTAGTAATTGGTATCGAGTATCAGACTTGCGAAAATTCTGATGGTTTCTCAACCATTCCTTAACTTCAAACTCCCATATCTCGCTAACGGATTGACGAACTCGAGATTTTCCTGTTGCATCTGAAAGCAGAAACTCGCCCGATTACAACGGTATGTGTATTTTTGCCCTAGGCCATAGTAGTAATTGGTATCGAGTATCAGACTTGCGAAAATTCTGATGGTTTCTCAAACATCCCTTAACTTCAAACTCCCATATCTCGCGAACGGATTGACGAACTCGAGAAATTCCTGTTGCATCTGAAAGCAGAACCTCGCCCGATTACTACGGTATGTGTATTTTTCTCCTAGGCCATTGTAGTTATTGGTTTCGAATATCAGACTTTCGAAAATTTTGATGGTTTCTCAACCATTCCTTAACTTCAAACTCCCATATCTCGCGAACGGATTGACGAACTCGAGAAATTCCTGTTGCAACTGAAAGTAGAAGCTCGCCCGATTACAACGGTATGTGTACTTTTCCCCTTGGCCATTCTAGTTATTGGTTTCGAGTATCAGACCAGCGAAAATTTTGATGGTTTCTCAACCATTCCTTAACTTCAAACTCCCATATCTCGCGAACGGAATAGGAACTCGAGAAATTCCTGTTGCATCTGAAAGCAGAAACTCGCCCGATTACAATGGTGTGTGTACTTTTCCCCTAGGCCATTCCAGTTATTGGTATCGAGTATCAGACTAGCGAAGATTCTGATGGTTTCTCAACCATTCCTTAACTTCAAACTCCCATATCTCGCTAACGGATTGACGAACTCCAGAAATTCCTGTTGCATCTGAAAGTAGAACCTCGCCCGATTACTACGGTATGTGTATTTTTCCCCTAGGCCATTGTGGTTATTGGTTTCGAGTATCAGACTTGCGAAGATTCTGATGGTTTCTCAACCATTCCTTAACTTCAAACTCCCATATCTCGCGAACGGATTGACGAACTCGAGAAATTCCTGTTGCATCTGAAAGTAGAACCTCGCCCGATTACTACGGTATGTGTATTTTTCTCCTAGGCCATTGTAGTTATTGATTTCGAGTATCAGACTTTCGAAAATTTTGATGGTTTCTCAACCATTCCTTAACTTCAAACTCCCATATCTCGCGAACGGAATAGGAACTCGAGGAATTCCTGTTGCATCTGAAAGCAGAAACTCGCCCGATTACAATGGTGTGTGTTCTTTTCCCCTAGGCCATTCCAGTTATTGGTATCGAGTATCAGACTTGCGAAAATTCTGATGGTTTCTCAAACATCCCTTAACTTCAAACTCCCATATCTCGCGAACGGATTGACGAACTCGAGAAATTCCTGTTGCATCTGAAAGCAGAACCTCGCCCGATTACTACGGTATGAGTATTTTTCTCCTAGGCCATTGTAGTTATTGGTTTCGAATATCAGACTTTCGAAAATTTTGATGGTTTCTCAACCATTCCTTAACTTCAAACTCCCATATCTCGCGAACGGATTGACGAACTCGAGAAATTCCTGTTGCATCTGAAAGTAGAAGCTCGCCCGATTACAACAGTATGTGTATTTTTCCCCTAGGCCATTGTAGTTATTGGTTTCGAATATCAGACTTTCGAAAATTTTGATGGTTTCTCAACCATTCCTTAACTTCAAAGTCCCATATCTCGCGAACGGAATAGGAACTCGAGAAATTCCTGTTGCATCTGAAAGCAGAAACTCGCCCGATTACACTGGTGTGTGTACTTTTCCCCTAGGCCATTCCAGTTATTGGTTTCGAGTGTCAGACTTGCGAAAATTTTGATGGTTTCTCAACCATTCCTTAACTTCAAACTCCCATATCTCGCGAACGGAATAGGAACTCGAGAAATTCGTGTTGCATCTGAAAGCAGAAACTCGCCCGATTACACTGGTGTGTGTACTTTTCCCCTAGGCCATTCCAGTTATTGGTTTCGAGTGTCAGACTTGCGAAAATTTTGATGGTTTCTCAACCATTTCTTAACTTCAAACTCCCATATCTCGCTAACGGATTGACGAACTCGAGAAATTCCTGTTGCATCTGAAAGTAGACACTCGCCCGATTACAACGGTATGTGTATTTTTCCCCTAGGCCATTGTGGTTATTGGTTTCGAGTATCAGACTTGCGAAAATTTTTATGGTTTCTCAACCATTCCTTAACTTCAGACTCCCATATCTCGCGAACGGATTGACGAACTCGAGATTTTCCTGTTGCATCTGAAAGCAGAAACTCGCCCGATTGCAACGGTATGTGTATTTTTGCCCTAGGCCATAGTAGTAATTGGTATCGAGTATCAGACTTGCGAAAATTCTGATGGTTTCTCAACCATTCCTTAAATTCAAACTCCCATATCTCGCGAACGGATTGACGAACTCGAGAAATTCATGTTGCATCTGAAAGTAGAACCTCGCCCGATTACTACGGTATGTGTATTTTTCCCCTAGGCCATTGTAGTTATTGGTTTCGAATATCAGACTTTCGAAAATTTTGATGGTTTCTCAACCATTCCGTAACTTCAAACTCCCATATCTCGCGAACGGATTGACGAACACGAGAAATTCCTGTTGCATCTAGAAGTAGACACTCGCCCGATTACAACGGTATGTGTATTTTTCCCCTAGGCCATTGTAGATATTGGTATCGAGTATCAGACTTGCGAAGATTCTGATGGTTTCTCAACCATTCCTTAACTTCAAACTCCCATATCTCGCGAACGGATTGACGAACTCGAGAAATTCCTGTTGCATCTGAAAGTAGAACCTCGCCCGATTACTACGGTATGTGTATTTTTCCCCTAGGCCATTGTAGTTATTGGTTTCGAATATCAGACTTTCGAAAATTTTGATGGTTTCTCAACCATTCCGTAACTTCAAACTCCCATATCTCGCGAACGGATTGACGAACACGAGAAATTCCTGTTGCATCTGCAAGTAGAAGCTCGCCCGATTACAACGGTATGTGTATTTTTGCCCTAGGCCATAGTAGTAATTGGTATCGAGTATCAGACTTGCGAAAATTCTGATGGTTTCTCAACCATTCCTTAACTTCAAACTCCCATATCTCGCTAACGGATTGACGAACTCGAGATTTTCCTGTTGCATCTGAAAGCAGAAACTCGCCCGATTACAACGGTATGTGTATTTTTGCCCTAGGCCATAGTAGTAATTGGTATCGAGTATCAGACTTGCGAAAATTCTGATGGTTTCTCAAACATCCCTTAACTTCAAACTCCCATATCTCGCGAACGGATTGACGAACTCGAGAAATTCCTGTTGCATCTGAAAGTAGAACCTCGCCCGATTACTACGGTATGTGTATTTTTCCCCTAGGCCATTGTAGTTATTGGTTTCGAATATCAGACTTTCGAAAATTTTGATGGTTTCTCAACCATTCCGTAACTTCAAACTCCCATATCTCGCGAACGGATTGACGAACTCGAGAAATTCCTGTTGCAACTGAAAGTAGAAGCTCGCCCGATTACAACGGTATGTGTACTTTTCCCCTAGGCCATTCTAGTTATTGGTTTCGAATATCAGACTTTCGAAAATTTTGATGGTTTCTCAACCATTCCTTAACTTCAAACTCCCATATCTCGCGAACGGAATAGGAACTCGAGAAATTCCTGTTGCATCTGAAAGCAGAAACTCGCCCGATTACAATGGTGTGTGTTCTTTTCCCCTAGGCCATTCCAGTTATTGGTATCGAGTATCAGACTTGCGAAAATTCTGATGGTTTCTCAACCATTCCTTAACTTCAAACTCCCATATCTCGCGAACGGATTGACGAACTCGAGAAATTCCTGTTGCATCTGAAAGTAGAACCTCGCCCGATTACTACGGTATGTGTATTTTTCTCCTAGGCCATTGTAGTTATTGGTATCGAATATCAGACTTTCGAAAATTTTGATGGTTTCTCAACCATTCCTTAACTTCAAACTCCCATATCTCGCGAACGGATTAACGAACTCGAGAAATTCCTGTTGCATCTGATAGTAGAACCTCGCCCGATTACTACGGTATGTGTATTTTTCCCCTAGGCCATTGTAGTTATTGGTTTCGAATTACAGACTTGCGAAAATTTTGATGGTTTCTCTACCATTCCTTAACTTCAAACTCCCATATCTCGCGAACGGATTGACGAACTCGAGAAATTCCTGTTGCATCTGAAAGTAGACACTCGCCCGATTACAACGGTATGTGTATTTTTCCCCTAGGCCATTGTGGTTATTGGTTTCGAGTATCAGACTTGCGAAAATTTTTATGGTTTCTCAACCATTCCTTAACTTCAGACTCTCATATCTCGCGAACGGATTGACGAATTCGAGATTTTCCTGTTGCATCTGAAAGTAGAAGCTCGCCCGATTCCAACGATATGTGTATTTTTCCCCTAGGCCATTGTGGTTATTGGTTTCGTGTATCAGACTTGCGAAAATTTTTATGGTTTCTCAACCATTCCTTAACTTCAGACTCTCATATCTCGCGAACGGATTGACGAACTCGAGATTTTCCTGTTGCATCTGAAAGCAGAAACTCGCCCGATTACAACGGTATGTGTATTTTTGCCCTAGGCCATAGTAGTAATTGGTATCGAGTATCAGACTTGCGAAAATTCTGATGGTTTCTCAACCATTCCTTAACTTCAAACTCCCATATCCCGCGAACGGATTGACGAACTCGAGAAATTCCTGTTGCATCTGAAAGTAGAACCTCGCCCGATTACTACGGTATGTGTATTTTTCTCCTAGGCCATTGTAGTTGTTGGTTTCGAATATCAGACTTTCGAAAATTTTGATGGTTTTTCAACCATTCCTTAACTTCAAACTCCCATATCTCGCGAACGGATTGACGAACACGAGAAATTCCTGTTGCATCTGCAAGTAGAAGCTCGCCCGATTACAACGGTATGTGTATTTCCCCCTAGGCCATAGTAGTTATTGGTTTCGTGTATCAGACTTGCGAAAATTTTGATGGTTTCTCAACCATTCCTTAAATTCAATCTCCCATATCTCGCTAACGGATTGACGAACTCGAGAAATTCCTGTTGCATCTGAAAGTAGACACTCGCCCGATTACAACGGTATGTGTATTTTTCCCCTAGGCCATTGTGGTTATTGGTTTCGAGTATCAGAGTTGCGAAAATTTTTATGGTTTCTCAACCATTCCTTAACTTCAGACTCTCATATCTCGCGAACGGATTGACGAACTCGAGATTTTCCCGTTGCATCTGAAAGCAGAAACTCGCCTGATTACAACGGTATGTGTATTTTTGCCCTAGGCCATAGTAGTAATTGGTATCGAGTATCAGACTTGCGAAAATTCTGATGGTTTCTCAACCATTCCTTAACTTCAAACACCCATATCTCGCGAACGGATTGACGAACTCGAGAAATTCCTGTTGCATCTGAAAGTAGATCCTCGCCCGATTACTACGGTATGTGTATTTTTCCCCTAGGCCATTGCAGTTATTGGTTTCGAGTGTCAGACTTGCGAAGATTCTGATGGTTTCTCAACCATTCCTTAACTTCAAACTCCCATATCTCGCGAACGGATTAACGAACTCGAGAAATTCCTGTTGCATCTGAAAGTAGACACTCGCCCGATTACAACGGTATGTGTATTTTTCCCCTAGGCCATTGCAGTTATTGGTTTCGAGTGTCAGACTTGCGAAAATTTTGATGGTTTCTCAACCATTCCTTAACTTCAAACTCCCATATCTCGCGAACGGATTGACGAACTCGAGAAATTCCTGTTGCATCTGAAAGCAGACACTCGCCCGATTACAACGGTATGTGTATTTTTCCCCTAGGCCATTGTAGTTATTGGTTGCGAGTGTCAGACTTTCGAAAATTTTGATGGTTTCTCAACCATTCCATAACTTCAAACTCCCATATCTCGCGAACGGATTGACGAACACGAGAAATTCCTGTTGCATCTGCAAGTAGAAGCTCGCCCGATTACAACGGTATGTGTACTTCACCCTAGGCCATAGTAGTTATTGGTTTCGTGTATCAGACTTGCGAAAATTTTGATGGTTTCTCAACCATTCCTTAAATTCAAACTCCCATATCTCGCTAACGGATTGACGAACTCGAGAAATTCCTGTTGCATCTGAAAGTAGAACCTCGCCCGATTACTACGGTATGTGTATTTTTCTCCTAGGCCATTGTAGTTATTGGTATCGAATATCAGACTTTCGAAAATTTTGATGGTTTCTCAACCATTCCTTAACTTCAAACTCCCATATCTCGCGAACGGATTAACGAACTCGAGAAATTCCTGTTGCATCTGAAAGTAGACACTCGCCCGATTACAACGGTATGTGTATTTTTCCCCTAGGCCATTGTGGTTATTGGTTTCGAGTGTCAGACTTGCGAAAATTCTGATGGTTTCTCAACCATTCCTTAACTTCAAACTCCCATATCTCGCGAACGGATTGACGAACTCGAGAAATTCCTGTTGCATCTGAAAGTAGAACCTCGCCCGATTACTACGGTATGTGTATTTTTCTCCTAGGCCATTGTAGTTATTGGTATCGAATATCAGACTTTCGAAAATTTTGATGGTTTCTCAACCATTCCTTAACTTCAAACTCCCATATCTCGCGAACGGATTAACGAACTCGAGAAATTCCTGTTGCATCTGATAGTAGAACCTCGCCCGATTACTACGGTATGTGTATTTTTCCCCTAGGCCATTGTAGTTATTGGTTTCGAATTACAGACTTGCGAAAATTTTGATGGTTTCTCTACCATTCCTTAACTTCAAACTCCCATATCTCGCGAACGGATTGACGAACTCGAGAAATTCCTGTTGCATCTGAAAGCAGAACCTCGCCCGATTACTACGGTATGTGTATTTTTCCCCTAGGCCATTGTGGTTATTGGTTTCGAGTATCAGACTTGCGAAAATTTTTATGGTTTCTCAACCATTCCTTAACTTCAGACTCTCATATCTCGCGAACGGATTGACGAATTCGAGATTTTCCTGTTGCATCTGAAAGTAGAAGCTCGCCCGATTCCAACGATATGTGTATTTTTCCCCTAGGCCATTGTGGTTATTGGTTTCGTGTATCAGACTTGCGAAAATTTTTATGGTTTCTCAACCATTCCTTAACTTCAGACTCTCATATCTCGCGAACGGATTGACGAACTCGAGATTTTCCTGTTGCATCTGAAAGCAGAAACTCGCCCGATTACAACGGTATGTGTATTTTTGCCCTAGGCCATAGTAGTAATTGGTATCGAGTATCAGACTTGCGAAAATTCTGATGGTTTCTCAACCATTCCTTAACTTCAAACTCCCATATCCCGCGAACGGATTGACGAACTCGAGAAATTCCTGTTGCATCTGAAAGTAGAACCTCGCCCGATTACTACGGTATGTGTATTTTTCTCCTAGGCCATTGTAGTTGTTGGTTTCGAATATCAGACTTTCGAAAATTTTGATGGTTTTTCAACCATTCCTTAACTTCAAACTCCCATATCTCGCGAACGGATTGACGAACACGAGAAATTCCTGTTGCATCTGCAAGTAGAAGCTCGCCCGATTACAACGGTATGTGTATTTCCCCCTAGGCCATAGTAGTTATTGGTTTCGTGTATCAGACTTGCGAAAATTTTGATGGTTTCTCAACCATTCCTTAAATTCAATCTCCCATATCTCGCTAACGGATTGACGAACTCGAGAAATTCCTGTTGCATCTGAAAGTAGACACTCGCCCGATTACAACGGTATGTGTATTTTTCCCCTAGGCCATTGTGGTTATTGGTTTCGAGTATCAGAGTTGCGAAAATTTTTATGGTTTCTCAACCATTCCTTAACTTCAGACTCTCATATCTCGCGAACGGATTGACGAACTCGAGATTTTCCCGTTGCATCTGAAAGCAGAAACTCGCCTGATTACAACGGTATGTGTATTTTTGCCCTAGGCCATAGTAGTAATTGGTATCGAGTATCAGACTTGCGAAAATTCTGATGGTTTCTCAACCATTCCTTAACTTCAAACACCCATATCTCGCGAACGGATTGACGAACTCGAGAAATTCCTGTTGCATCTGAAAGTAGATCCTCGCCCGATTACTACGGTATGTGTATTTTTCCCCTAGGCCATTGCAGTTATTGGTTTCGAGTGTCAGACTTGCGAAGATTCTGATGGTTTCTCAACCATTCCTTAACTTCAAACTCCCATATCTCGCGAACGGATTAACGAACTCGAGAAATTCCTGTTGCATCTGAAAGTAGACACTCGCCCGATTACAACGGTATGTGTATTTTTCCCCTAGGCCATTGCAGTTATTGGTTTCGAGTGTCAGACTTGCGAAAATTTTGATGGTTTCTCAACCATTCCTTAACTTCAAACTCCCATATCTCGCGAACGGATTGACGAACTCGAGAAATTCCTGTTGCATCTGAAAGCAGACACTCGCCCGATTACAACGGTATGTGTATTTTTCCCCTAGGCCATTGTAGTTATTGGTTGCGAGTGTCAGACTTTCGAAAATTTTGATGGTTTCTCAACCATTCCTTAACTTCAAACTCCCATATCTCGCGAACGGATTGACGAACACGAGAAATTCCTGTTGCATCTGCAAGTAGAAGCTCGCCCGATTACAACGGTATGTGTACTTCACCCTAGGCCATAGTAGTTATTGGTTTCGTGTATCAGACTTGCGAAAATTTTGATGGTTTCTCAACCATTCCTTAAATTCAAACTCCCATATCTCGCTAACGGATTGACGAACTCGAGAAATTCCTGTTGCATCTGAAAGTAGAACCTCGCCCGATTACTACGGTATGTGTATTTTTCTCCTAGGCCATTGTAGTTATTGGTTTCGAATATCAGACTTTCGAAAATTTTGATGGTTTCTCAACCATTCCTTAACTTCAAACTCCCATATCTCGCGAACGGATTGTCGAACACGAGAAATTCCTGTTGCATCTGCAAGTAGAAGCTCGCCCGATTACAACGGTATGTGTACTTCCCCCTAGGCCATAGTAGTTATTGGTTTCGTGTATCAGACTTGCGAAAATTTTGATGGTTTCTCAACCATTCCTTAAATTCAAACTCCCATATCTCGCTAACGGATTGACGAACTCGAGAAATTCCTGTTGCATCTGAAAGTAGACACTCGCCCGATTACAACGGTATGTGTATTTTTCCCCTAGGCCATTGTGGTTATTGGTTTCGAGTATCAGAGTTGCGAAAATTTTTATGGTTTCTCAACCATTCCTTAACTTCAGACTCTCATATCTCGCGAACGGATTGACGAACTCGAGATTTTCCTGTTGCATCTGAAAGCAGAAACTCGCCTTATTACAACGGTATGTGTATTTTTGCCCTAGGCCATAGTAATAATTGGTATCGAGTATCAGACTTGCGAAAATTCTGATGGTTTCTCAACCATTCCTTAACTTCAAACTCCCATATCTCGCGAACGGATTGACGAACTCGAGAAATTCCTGTTGCATCTGAAAGTAGATCCTCACCCGATTACTACGGTATGTGTATTTTTCCCCTAGGCCATTGTAGATATCGGTATCGAGTATCAGACTTGCGAAGATTCTGATGGTTTCTCAACCATTCCTTAACTTCAAACTCCCATATCTCGCGAACGGATTAACGAACTCGAGAAATTCCTGTTGCATCTGAAAGTAGACACTCGCCCGATTACAACGGTATGTGTATTTTTCCCCTAGGCCATTGTAGTTATTGGTTTCGAGTATCAGACTTGCGAAAATTTTGATGGTTCCTCAACCATTCCTTAACTTCAAACTCCCATATCTCGCGAGCGGAATAGGAACACGAGAAATTCCTGTTTCATCTGAAAGCAGAAACTCGCCCGATTACAATGGTGGTGTACTTTTCCCCTAGGCCATTGCAGTTATTGGTTTCGAGTGTCAGACTTGCGAAAATTTTGATGGTTTCTCAACCATTCCTTAACTTCAAACTCCCATATCTCGCGAACGGATTGACGAACTCGAGAAATTCCTGTTGCATCTGAAAGTAGACACTCGCCCGATTACAACGGTATGTGTATTTTTCCCCTAGGCCATTGTAGTTATTGGTTTCGAGTGTCAGACTTGCGAAAATTTTGATGGTTTCTCAACCATTCCTTAACTTCAAACTCCCATATCTCGCGAACGGAATAGGAACTCGAGAAATTCCTGTTGCATCTGAAAGCAGAAACTCGCCCGATTACAACGGTATGTGTATTTTTCCCCTAGGCCATTGTGGTTATTGGTTTCGAGTATCAGACTTGCGAAAATTTTTATGGTTTCTCAACCATTCCTTAACTTCAGACTCTCATATCTCGCGAACGGATTGACGAACTCGAGATTTTCCTGTTGCATCTGAAAGCAGAAACTCGCCTGATTACAACGGTATGTGTATTTTTGCCCTAGGCCATAGTAGTAATTGGTATCGAGTATCAGACTTGCGAAAATTCTGATGGTTTCTCAACCATTCCTTAACTTCAAACTCCCATATCTCGCGAACGGATTGACGAACTCGAGAAATTCCTGTTGCATCTGAAAGTAGATCTTCGCCCGATTACTACGGTATGTGTATTTTTCCCCTAGGCCATAGTAGATATTGGTATCGAGTATCAGACTTGCGAAGATTCTGATGGTTTCTCAACCATTCCTTAACTTCAAACTCCCATATCTCGCGAACGGATTAACGAACTCGAGAAATTCCTGTTGCATCTGATAGTAGAACCTCGACCGATTACTACGGTATGTGTATTTTTCCCCTAGGCCATTGTAGTTATTGGTTTCGAATTACAGACTTGCGAAAATTTTGATGGTTTCTCTACCATTCCTTAACTTCAAACTCCCATATCTCGCGAACGGATTAACGAACTCGAGAAATTCCTGTTGCATCTGATAGTAGAACCTCGCCCGATTACTACGGTATGTGTATTTTTCCCCTAGGCCATTGTAGTTATTGGTTTCGAATTACAGACTTGCGAAAATTTTGATGGTTTCTCTACCATTCCTTAACTTCAAACTCCCATATCTCGCTAACGGATTGACGAACTCGAGAAATTCCTGTTGCATCTGACAGTAGACACTCGCCCGATTACAACGATATGTGTATTTTTCCCCTAGGCCATTGTGGTTATTGGTTTCGAGTATCAGACTTGCGAAAATTTTTATGGTTTCTCAACCATTCCTTAACTTCAGACTCTCATATCTCGCGAACGGATTGACGAATTCGAGATTTTCCTGTTGCATCTGAAAGTAGAAGCTCGCCCGATTCCAACGATATGTGTATTTTTCCCCTAGGCCATTGTGGTTATTGGTTTCGAGTATCAGACTTGCGAAAATTTTTATGGTTTCTCAACCATTCCTTAACTTCAGACTCTCATATCTCGCGAACGGATTGACGAACTCGAGATTTTCCTGTTGCATCTGAAAGCAGAAACTCGCCCGATTACAACGGTATGTGTATTTTTGCCCTAGGCCATAGTAGTAATTGGTATCGAGTATCAGACTTGCGAAAATTCTGATGGTTTCTCAACCATTCCTTAACTTCAAACTCCCATATCTCGCGAACGGATTGACGAACTCGAGAAATTCCTGTTGCATCTGAAAGTAGAACCTCGCCCGATTACTACGGTATGTGTATTTTTCTCCTAGGCCATTGTAGTTGTTGGTTTCGAATATCAGACTTTCGAAAATTTTGATGGTTTTTCAACCATTCCTTAACTTCAAACTCCCATATCTCGCGAACGGATTGACGAACACGAGAAATTCCTGTTGCATCTGCAAGTAGAAGCTCGCCCGATTACAACGGTATGTGTATTTCCCCCTAGGCCATAGTAGTTATTGGTTTCGTGTATCAGACTTGCGAAAATTTTTATGGTTTCTCAACCATTCCTTAACTTCAGACTCCCATATCTCGCGAACGGATTGACGAACTCGAGAAATTCCTGTTGCATCTGACAGTAGACACTCGCCCGATTACAACGATATGTGTATTTTTCCCCTAGGCCATTGTAGTTATTGGTTTCGAGTATCAGACTTGCGAAAATTTTGATGGTTCCTCAACCATTCCTTAACTTCAAACTCCCATATCTCGCGAGCGGAATAGGAACACGAGAAATTCCTGTTTCATCTGAAAGCAGAAACTCGCCCGATTACAATGGTGGTGTACTTTTCCCCTAGGCCATTGCAGTTATTGGTTTCGAGTGTCAGACTTGCGAAAATTTTGATGGTTTCTCAACCATTCCTTAACTTCAAACTCCCATATCTCGCGAACGGATTGACGAACTCGAGAAATTCCTGTTGCATCTGAAAGTAGACACTCGCCCGATTACAACGGTATGTGTATTTTTCCCCTAGGCCATTGTAGTTATTGGTTTCGAGTGTCAGACTTGCGAAAATTTTGATGGTTTCTCAACCATTCCTTAACTTCAAACTCCCATATCTCGCGAACGGAATAGGAACTCGAGAAATTCCTGTTGCATCTGAAAGCAGAAACTCGCCCGATTACAACGGTATGTGTATTTTTCCCCTAGGCCATTGTGGTTATTGGTTTCGAGTATCAGACTTGCGAAAATTTTTATGGTTTCTCAACCATTCCTTAACTTCAGACTCTCATATCTCGCGAACGGATTGACGAACTCGAGATTTTCCTGTTGCATCTGAAAGCAGAAACTCGCCTGATTACAACGGTATGTGTATTTTTGCCCTAGGCCATAGTAGTAATTGGTATCGAGTATCAGACTTGCGAAAATTCTGATGGTTTCTCAACCATTCCTTAACTTCAAACTCCCATATCTCGCGAACGGATTGACGAACTCGAGAAATTCCTGTTGCATCTGAAAGTAGATCTTCGCCCGATTACTACGGTATGTGTATTTTTCCCCTAGGCCATAGTAGATATTGGTATCGAGTATCAGACTTGCGAAGATTCTGATGGTTTCTCAACCATTCCTTAACTTCAAACTCCCATATCTCGCGAACGGATTAACGAACTCGAGAAATTCCTGTTGCATCTGATAGTAGAACCTCGACCGATTACTACGGTATGTGTATTTTTCCCCTAGGCCATTGTAGTTATTGGTTTCGAATTACAGACTTGCGAAAATTTTGATGGTTTCTCTACCATTCCTTAACTTCAAACTCCCATATCTCGCGAACGGATTAACGAACTCGAGAAATTCCTGTTGCATCTGATAGTAGAACCTCGCCCGATTACTACGGTATGTGTATTTTTCCCCTAGGCCATTGTAGTTATTGGTTTCGAATTACAGACTTGCGAAAATTTTGATGGTTTCTCTACCATTCCTTAACTTCAAACTCCCATATCTCGCTAACGGATTGACGAACTCGAGAAATTCCTGTTGCATCTGACAGTAGACACTCGCCCGATTACAACGATATGTGTATTTTTCCCCTAGGCCATTGTGGTTATTGGTTTCGAGTATCAGACTTGCGAAAATTTTTATGGTTTCTCAACCATTCCTTAACTTCAGACTCTCATATCTCGCGAACGGATTGACGAATTCGAGATTTTCCTGTTGCATCTGAAAGTAGAAGCTCGCCCGATTCCAACGATATGTGTATTTTTCCCCTAGGCCATTGTGGTTATTGGTTTCGAGTATCAGACTTGCGAAAATTTTTATGGTTTCTCAACCATTCCTTAACTTCAGACTCTCATATCTCGCGAACGGATTGACGAACTCGAGATTTTCCTGTTGCATCTGAAAGCAGAAACTCGCCCGATTACAACGGTATGTGTATTTTTGCCCTAGGCCATAGTAGTAATTGGTATCGAGTATCAGACTTGCGAAAATTCTGATGGTTTCTCAACCATTCCTTAACTTCAAACTCCCATATCTCGCGAACGGATTGACGAACTCGAGAAATTCCTGTTGCATCTGAAAGTAGAACCTCGCCCGATTACTACGGTATGTGTATTTTTCTCCTAGGCCATTGTAGTTGTTGGTTTCGAATATCAGACTTTCGAAAATTTTGATGGTTTTTCAACCATTCCTTAACTTCAAACTCCCATATCTCGCGAACGGATTGACGAACACGAGAAATTCCTGTTGCATCTGCAAGTAGAAGCTCGCCCGATTACAACGGTATGTGTATTTCCCCCTAGGCCATAGTAGTTATTGGTTTCGTGTATCAGACTTGCGAAAATTTTTATGGTTTCTCAACCATTCCTTAACTTCAGACTCCCATATCTCGCGAACGGATTGACGAACTCGAGAAATTCCTGTTGCATCTGAAAGTAGACACTCGCCCGATTACAACGGTATGTGTACTTTTCCCCTAGGCCATTGTGGTTATTGGTTTCGAGTATCAGAGTTGCGAAAATTTTTATGGTTTCTCAACCATTCCTTAACTTCAGACTCTCATATCTCGCGAACGGATTGACGAACTCGAGATTTTCCCGTTGCATCTGAAAGCAGAAACTCGCCTGATTACAACGGTATGTGTATTTTTGCCCTAGGCCATAGTAGTAATTGGTATCGAGTATCAGACTTGCGAAAATTCTGATGGTTTCTCAACCATTCCTTAACTTCAAACACCCATATCTCGCGAACGGATTGACGAACTCGAGAAATTCCTGTTGCATCTGAAAGTAGATCCTCGCCCGATTACTACGGTATGTGTATTTTTCCCCTAGGCCATTGCAGTTATTGGTTTCGAGTGTCAGACTTGCGAAGATTCTGATGGTTTCTCAACCATTCCTTAACTTCAAACTCCCATATCTCGCGAACGGATTGACGAACACGAGAAATTCCTGTTGCATCTGCAAGTAGAAGCTCGCCCGATTACAACGGTATGTGTACTTCACCCTAGGCCATAGTAGTTATTGGTTTCGTGTATCAGACTTGCGAAAATTTTGATGGTTTCTCAACCATTCCTTAAATTCAAACTCCCATATCTCGCTAACGGATTGACGAACTCGAGAAATTCCTGTTGCATCTGAAAGTAGAACCTCGCCCGATTACTACGGTATGTGTATTTTTCTCCTAGGCCATTGTAGTTATTGGTTTCGAATATCAGACTTTCGAAAATTTTGATGGTTTCTCAACCATTCCTTAACTTCAAACTCCCATATCTCGCGAACGGATTGTCGAACACGAGAAATTCCTGTTGCATCTGCAAGTAGAAGCTCGCCCGATTACAACGGTATGTGTACTTCCCCCTAGGCCATAGTAGTTATTGGTTTCGTGTATCAGACTTGCGAAAATTTTGATGGTTTCTCAACCATTCCTTAAATTCAAACTCCCATATCTCGCTAACGGATTGACGAACTCGAGAAATTCCTGTTGCATCTGAAAGTAGACACTCGCCCGATTACAACGGTATGTGTATTTTTCCCCTAGGCCATTGTGGTTATTGGTTTCGAGTATCAGAGTTGCGAAAATTTTTATGGTTTCTCAACCATTCCTTAACTTCAGACTCTCATATCTCGCGAACGGATTGACGAACTCGAGATTTTCCTGTTGCATCTGAAAGCAGAAACTCGCCTTATTACAACGGTATGTGTATTTTTGCCCTAGGCCATAGTAATAATTGGTATCGAGTATCAGACTTGCGAAAATTCTGATGGTTTCTCAACCATTCCTTAACTTCAAACTCCCATATCTCGCGAACGGATTGACGAACTCGAGAAATTCCTGTTGCATCTGAAAGTAGATCCTCGCCCGATTACTACGGTATGTGTATTTTTCCCCTAGGCCATTGTAGATATCGGTATCGAGTATCAGACTTGCGAAGATTCTGATGGTTTCTCAACCATTCCTTAACTTCAAACTCCCATATCTCGCGAACGGATTAACGAACTCGAGAAATTCCTGTTGCATCTGAAAGTAGACACTCGCCCGATTACAACGGTATGTGTATTTTTCCCCTAGGCCATTGTAGTTATTGGTTTCGAGTATCAGACTTGCGAAAATTTTGATGGTTCCTCAACCATTCCTTAACTTCAAACTCCCATATCTCGCGAGCGGAATAGGAACACGAGAAATTCCTGTTTCATCTGAAAGCAGAAACTCGCCCGATTACAATGGTGGTGTACTTTTCCCCTAGGCCATTGCAGTTATTGGTTTCGAGTGTCAGACTTGCGAAAATTTTGATGGTTTCTCAACCATTCCTTAACTTCAAACTCCCATATCTCGCGAACGGATTGACGAACTCGAGAAATTCCTGTTGCATCTGAAAGTAGACACTCGCCCGATTACAACGGTATGTGTATTTTTCCCCTAGGCCATTGTAGTTATTGGTTTCGAGTGTCAGACTTGCGAAAATTTTGATGGTTTCTCAACCATTCCTTAACTTCAAACTCCCATATCTCGCGAACGGAATAGGAACTCGAGAAATTCCTGTTGCATCTGAAAGCAGAAACTCGCCCGATTACAACGGTATGTGTATTTTTCCCCTAGGCCATTGTGGTTATTGGTTTCGAGTATCAGACTTGCGAAAATTTTTATGGTTTCTCAACCATTCCTTAACTTCAGACTCTCATATCTCGCGAACGGATTGACGAACTCGAGATTTTCCTGTTGCATCTGAAAGCAGAAACTCGCCTGATTACAACGGTATGTGTATTTTTGCCCTAGGCCATAGTAGTAATTGGTATCGAGTATCAGACTTGCGAAAATTCTGATGGTTTCTCAACCATTCCTTAACTTCAAACTCCCATATCTCGCGAACGGATTGACGAACTCGAGAAATTCCTGTTGCATCTGAAAGTAGATCTTCGCCCGATTACTACGGTATGTGTATTTTTCCCCTAGGCCATAGTAGATATTGGTATCGAGTATCAGACTTGCGAAGATTCTGATGGTTTCTCAACCATTCCTTAACTTCAAACTCCCATATCTCGCGAACGGATTAACGAACTCGAGAAATTCCTGTTGCATCTGATAGTAGAACCTCGACCGATTACTACGGTATGTGTATTTTTCCCCTAGGCCATTGTAGTTATTGGTTTCGAATTACAGACTTGCGAAAATTTTGATGGTTTCTCTACCATTCCTTAACTTCAAACTCCCATATCTCGCGAACGGATTGACGAACTCGAGAAATTCCTGTTGCATCTGAAAGTAGACACTCGCCCGATTACAACGGTATGTGTATTTTTCCCCTAGGCCATTGTAGATATTGGTATCGAGTATCAGACTTGCGAAGATTCTGATGGTTTCTCAACCATTCCTTAACTTCAAACTCCCATATCTCGCTAACGGATTGACGAACTCGAGAAATTCCTGTTGCATCTGACAGTAGACACTCGCCCGATTACAACGATATGTGTATTTTTCCCCTAGGCCATTGTGGTTATTGGTTTCGAGTATCAGACTTGCGAAAATTTTTATGGTTTCTCAACCATTCCTTAACTTCAAACTCCCATATCTCGCGAACGGATTAACGAACTCGAGAAATTCCTGTTGCATCTGATAGTAGAACCTCGCCCGATTACTACGGTATGTGTATTTTCCCCCTAGGCCATAGTAGTTATTGGTTTCCAGTATCAGACTTGCGAAAATTTTGATGGTTTCTCAACCATTCCTTAACTTCAAACTCCCATATCTCGCGAACGGAATAGGAACTCGAGAAATTCCTGTTGCATCGGAAAGCAGAAACTCGACCGATTACAATGGTGTGTGTACTTTTCCCCTAGGTCATTCCAGTTATTGGTTTCGAGTGTCAGACTTTCGAAAATTTTGATGGTTTCTCAACCATTCCTTAACTTCAAACTCCCATATCTCGCTAACGGATTGACGAACTGGAGAAATTCCTGTTGCATCTGACAGTAGACACTCGCCCGATTACAACGATATGTGTATTTTTCCCCTAGGCCATTGTGGTTATTGGTTTCGAGTATCAGACTTGCGAAAATTTTTATGGTTTCTCAACCATTCCTTAACTTCAGACTCTCATATCTCGCGAACGGATTGACGAACTCGAGATTTTCCTGTTGCATCTGAAAGCAGAAACTCGCCCGATTACAACGGTATGTGTATTTTTGCCCTAGGCCATAGTAGTAATTGGTATCGAGTATCAGATTTGCGAAAATTCTGATGGTTTCTCAACCATTCCTTAACTTCAAACTCCCATATCTCGCGAACGGATTGACGAACTCGAGAAATTCGTGTTGCATCTGAAAGTAGAACCTCGCCCGATTACTACGGTATGTGTATTTTTCTCCTAGGCCATTGTAGTTATTGGTTTCGAATATCAGACTTTCGAAAATTTTTATGGTTTCTCAACCATTCCTTAAATTCAAACTCCCATATCTCGCTAACGGATTGACGAACTCGAGAAATTCCTGTTGCATCTGAAAGCAGAAACTCGCCCGATTACAACGGTATGTGTATTTTTCCCCTAGGCCATTGTGGTTATTGGTTTCGAGTATCAGACTTGCGAAAATTTTTATGGTTTCTCAACCATTCCTTAACTTCAGACTCTCATATCTCGCGAACGGATTGACGAACTCGAGAAATTCCTGTTGCATCTGAAAGTAGATCCTCGCCCGATTACAACGATATGTGTATTTTTCCCCTAGGCCATTGTGGTTATTGGTTTCGAGTATCAGACTTGCGAAGATTCTGATGGTTTCTCAACCATTCCTTAACTTCAGACTCTCATATCTCGCGAACGGATTGACGAACTCGAGATTTTCCTGTTGCATCTGAAAGCAGAAACTCGCCCGATTACAACGGTATGTGTATTTTTGCCCTAGGCCATAGTAGTAATTGGTATCGAGTATCAGACTTGCGAAAATTCCGATGGTTTCTCAACCATTCCTTAACTTCAAACTCCCATATCTCGCGAACGGATTGACGAACTCGAGAAATTCCTGTTGCATCTGAAAGTAGAACCTCGCCCGATTACTACGGTATGTGTATTTTTCTCCTAGGCCATTGTAGTTATTGGTTTCGAATATCAGACTTTCGAAAATTTTGATGGTTTCTCAACCATTCCTTAACTTCAAACTCCCATATCTCGCGAACGGATTGACGAACACGAGAAATTCCTGTTGCATCTGCAAGTAGAAGCTCGCCCGATTACAACGGTATGTGTACTTCCCCCTAGGCCATAGTAGTTATTGGTTTCGTGTATCAGACTTGCGAAAATTTTGATGGTTTCTCAACCATTCCTTAACTTCAAACTCCCATATCTCGCGAACGGATTGACGAACTCGAGAAATTCGTGTTGCATCTGAAAGTAGAACCTCGCCCGATTACTACGGTATGTGTATTTTTCTCCTAGGCCATTGTAGTTATTGGTTTCGAATATCAGACTTTCGAAAATTTTTATGGTTTCTCAACCATTCCTTAAATTCAAACTCCCATATCTCGCTAACGGATTGACGAACTCGAGAAATTCCTGTTGCATCTGAAAGCAGAAACTCGCCCGATTACAACGGTATGTGTATTTTTCCCCTAGGCCATTGTGGTTATTGGTTTCGAGTATCAGACTTGCGAAAATTTTTATGGTTTCTCAACCATTCCTTAACTTCAGACTCTCATATCTCGCGAACGGATTGACGAACTCGAGAAATTCCTGTTGCATCTGAAAGTAGATCCTCGCCCGATTACAACGATATGTGTATTTTTCCCCTAGGCCATTGTGGTTATTGGTTTCGAGTATCAGACTTGCGAAGATTCTGATGGTTTCTCAACCATTCCTTAACTTCAGACTCTCATATCTCGCGAACGGATTGACGAACTCGAGATTTTCCTGTTGCATCTGAAAGCAGAAACTCGCCCGATTACAACGGTATGTGTATTTTTGCCCTAGGCCATAGTAGTAACTGGTATCGAGTATCAGACTTGCGAAAATTCTGATGGTTTCTCAACCATTCCTTAACTTCAAACACCCATATCCCGCGAACGGATTGACGAACTCGAGAAATTCCTGTTGCATCTGAAAGTAGAACCTCGCCCGATTACTACGGTATGTGTATTTTTCTCCTAGGCCATTGTAGTTATTGGTTTCGAATATCAGACTTTCGAAAATTTTGATGGTTTCTCAACCATTCCTTAACTTCAAACTCCCATATCTCGCGAACGGATTGACGAACACGAGAAATTCCTGTTGCATCTGCAAGTAGAAGCTCGCCCGATTACAACGGTATGTGTACTTCCCCCTAGGCCATAGTAGTTATTGGTTTCGTGTATCAGACTTGCGAAAATTTTGATGGTTTCTCAACCATTCCTTAAATTCAAACTCCCATATCTCGCTAACGGATTGACGAACTCGAGAAATTCCTGTTGCATCTGAAAGTAGACACTCGCCCGATTACAACGGTATGTGTATTTTTCCTCTAGGCCATTGTGGTTATTGGTTTCGAGTATCAGAGTTGCGAAAATTTTTATGGTTTCTCAACCATTCCTTAACTTCAGACTCTCATATCTCGCGAACGGATTGACGAACTCGAGATTTTCCTGTTGCATCTGAAAGCAGAAACTCGCCTGATTACAACGGTATGTGTATTTTTGCCCTAGGCCATAGTAGTAATTGGTATCGAGTATCAGACTTGCGAAAATTCTGATGGTTTCTCAACCATTCCTTAACTTCAAACTCCCATATCTCGCGAACGGATTGACGAACTCGAGAAATTCCTGTTGCATCTGAAAGTAGATCCTCGCCCGATTACTACGGTATGTGTATTTTTCCCCTAGGCCATTGTAGATATTGGTATCGAGTATCAGACTTGCGAAGATTCTGATGGTTTCTCAACCATTCCTTAACTTCAAACTCCCATATCTCGCGAACGGATTGACGAACTCGAGAAATTCCTGTTGCATCTGAAAGTAGACACTCGCCCGATTACAACGGTATGTGTATTTTTCCCCTAGGCCATTGTAGTTATTGGTTTCGAGTGTCAGACTTGCGAAAATTTTGATGGTTTCTCAACCATTCCTTAACTTCAAACTCCCATATCTCGCGAACGGAATAGGAACTCGAGAAATTCCTGTTGCATCTGAAAGCAGAAACTCGCCCGATTACAACGGTATGTGTATTTTTCCCCTAGGCCATTGTGGTTATTGGTTTCGAGTATCAGACTTGCGAAAATTTTTATGGTTTCTCAACCATTCCTTAAATTCAGACTCTCATATCTCGCGAACGGATTGACGAACTCGAGATTTTCCTGTTGCATCTGAAAGCAGAAACTCGCCTGATTACAACGGTATGTGTATTTTTGCCCTAGGCCATAGTAGTAATTGGTATCGAGTATCAGACTTGCGAAAATTCTGATGGTTTCTCAACCATTCCTTAACTTCAAACTCCCATATCTCGCGAACGGATTGACGAACTCGAGAAATGCCTGTTGCATCTGAAAGTAGATCTTCGCCCGATTACTACGGTATGTGTATTTTTCCCATAGGCCATAGTAGATATTGGTATCGAATTACAGACTTGCGAAAATTTTGATGGTTTCTCTACCATTCCTTAACTTCAAACTCCCATATCTCGCGAACGGATTGACGAACTCGAGATTTTCCTGTTGCATCTGAAAGCAGAAACTCGCCCGATTACAACGGTATGTGTATTTTTGCCCTAGGCCATAGTAGTAATTGGTATCGAGTATCAGACTTGCGAAAATTCTGATGGTTTCTCAACCATTCCTTAACTTCAAACTCCCATATCTCGCGAACGGATTGACGAACTCGAGAAATTCCTGTTGCATCTGAAAGTAGAAGCTCGCCCGATTCCAACGGTATGTGTATTTTCCCCCTAGGCCATAGTAGTTATTGGTTTCCAGTATCAGACTTGCGAAAATTTTGATGGTTTCTCAACCATTCCTTAACTTCAAACTCCCATATCTCGCGAACGGAATAGGAACTCGAGAAATTCCTGTTGCATCGGAAAGCAGAAACTCGACCGATTACAATGGTGTGTGTACTTTTCCCCTAGGTCATTCCAGTTATTGGTTTCGAGTGTCAGACTTGCGAAAATTTTGATGGTTTCTCAACCATTCCTTAACTTCAAACTCCCATATCTCGCGAACGGATTGACGAACTCGAGAAATTCCTGTTGCATCTGAAAGTAGAACCTCGCCCGATTACTACGGTATGTGTATTTTTCTCCTAGGACATTGTAGTTATTGGTTTCGAATATCAGACTTTCGAAAATTTTGATGGTTTCTCAACCATTCCTTAACTTCAAGCTCCCATATCTCGCGAATGGATTGGCGAACACGAGAAATTCCTGTTGCATCTGCAAGTAGAAGCTCGCCCGATTACAACGGTATGTGTATTTTCCCCCTAGGCCATAGTAGTTATTGGTTTCGAGTATCAGACTTGCGAAAATTTTGATGGTTTCTCAACCATTCCTTAACTTCAAACTTCCATATCTCGCGAACGGATTGACGAACTCAAGAAATTCCTGTTGCATCTGAAAGCAGAAACTCGCCCGATTACACCGGTATGTGTATTTTTGCCCTAGGCCATAACAGTTATTGGTTTCGAGTATCAGACTTGCGAAAATTTTGATGGTTTCTCAACCATTCCTTAAATTCAAACTCCCATATCTCGCTAACGGATTGACGAACTCGAGAAATTCCTGTTGCATCTGAAAGTAGACACTCGCCCGATTACAACGGTATGTGTATTTTTCCCCTAGGCCATTGTAGTTATTGGTTTCGAATATCAGAATTTTGAAAATTTTGATGCTTTCTCAACCATTCCTTAACTTCAAACTCCCATATCTCGCGAACGGATTGACGAACACAAGAAATTCCTGTTGCATCTGGAAGTAGACACTCGCCCGATTACAACGGTATGTGTATTTTTCCCCTAGGCCATTGTAGATATTGGTATCGAGTATCAGACTTGCGAAGATTCTGATGGTTTCTCAACCATTCCTTAACTTCAAACTCCCATATCTCGCTAACGGATTGACGAACTCGAGAAATTCCTGTTGCATCTGAAAGTAGAACCTCGCCCGATTACTACGGTATGTGTATTTTTCCCCTAGGCCATTGTGGTTATTGGTTTCGAGTATCAGACTTGCGAAAATTTTTATGGTTTCTCAACCATTCCTTAACTTCAGACTCTCATATCTCGCGAACGGATTGACGAACTCGAGATTTTCCTGTTGCATCTGAAAGCAGAAACTCGCCCGATTACAACGATATGTGTATTTTTGCCCTAGGCCATAGTAGTAATTGGTATCGAGTATCAGACTTGCGAAAATTCTGATGGTTACTCAACCATTCCTTAACTTCAAACTCCCATATCTCGCGAACGGATTGACGAGCTCGAGAAATTCCTGTTGCATCTGAAAGTAGAACCTCGCCCGATTACTACGGTATGTGTATTTTTCCCCTAGGCCATTGTAGTTATTGGTTTCGAATATCAGACTTTCGAAAATTTTTATGGTTTCTCAACCATTCCTTAACTTCAAACTCCCATATCTCGCGAACGGATTGACGAACACGAGAAATTCCTGTTGCATCTGCAAGTAGATCCTCGCCCGATTACTACGGTATGTGTATTTTTCCCCTAGGCCATTGTAGATATTGGTATCGAGTATCAGACTTGCGAAGATTCTGATGGTTTCTCAACCATTCCTTAACTTCAAACTCCCATATCTCGCGAACGGATTAACGAACTCGAGAAATTCCTGTTGCATCTGAAAGCAGAAACTCGCCCGATTACAACGGTATGTGTATTTTTGCCCTAGGCCATTGTAGTTATTGGTTTCGATTATCAGACTTGCGAAAATTTTGATGGTTTCTCAACCATTCCTTAACTTCAAACTCCCATATCTCGCGAACGGAATAGTAACTCGAGAAATTCCTGTTGCATCTGAAAGCAGAAACTCGCCCGATTACAATGGTGTGTGTACTTTTCCCCTAGGCCATTCCAGTTATTGGTATCGAGTATCAGACTTGCGAAAATTCTGATGGTTTCTCAACCATTCCTTAACTTCAAACTCCCATATCTCGCGAACGGATTGACGAACTCGAGAAATTCCTGTTGCATCTGAAAGTAGAACCTCGCCCGATTACTACGGTATGTGTATTTTTCCCCTAGGCCATTGTAGTTATTGGTTTCGAATATCAGACTTTCGAAAATTTTGATGGTTTCTCAACCATTCCTTAACTTCAAACTCCCATATCTCGCGAACGGAGTGACGAACACGAGAAATTCCTGTTGCATCTGGAAGTAGACACTCGCCCGATTACAACGGTATGTGTATTTTTCCCCTAGGCCATTGTAGATATTGGTATCGAGTATCAGACTTGCGAAGATTCTGATGGTTTCTCAACCATTCCTTAACTTCAAACTCCCATATCTCGCTAACGGATTGACGAACTCGAGAAATTCCTGTTGCATCTGAAAGTAGACACTCGCCCGATTACAACGGTGTGTGTATTTTTCCCCTAGGCCATTGTAGATATTGGTATCGAGTATCAGACTTGCGAAGATTCTGATGGTTTCTCAAACATTCCTTAACTTCAAACTCCCATATCTCGCTAACGGATTGACGAACTCGAGAAATTCCTGTTGCATCTGACAGTAGACACTCGCCCGATTACAACGGTATGTGTATTTTTACCCTAGGCCATTGTGGTTATTTGTTTCGAGTGTCAGACTTGCGAAAATTTTTATGGTTTCTCAACCATTCCTTAACTTCAGACTCCCATATCTCGCGAACGGATTGACGAACTCGAGATTTTCCTGTTGCATCTGAAAGCAGAAACTCGCCCGATTACAACGGTATGTGTATTTTTGCCCTAGGCCATAGTAGTAATTGGTATCGAGTATCAGATTTGCGAAAATTCTGATGGTTTCTCAACCATTCCTTAACTTCAAACTCCCATATCTCGCGAACGGATTGACGAACTCGAGAAATTCCTGTTGCATCTGAAAGTATAACCTCGCCCGATTACTACGGTATGTGTATTTTTCTCCTAGGCCATTGTAGTTATTGGTTTCGAATATCAGACTTTCAAAAATTTTGATGGTTTCTCAACCATTCCTTAACTTCAAACTCCCATATCTCGCGAACGGATTGACGAACACGGGAAATTCCTGTTGCATCTGCAAGTAGAAGCTCGCCCGATTAGAACGGTATGTGTATTTTCCCCCTAGGCCATAGTAGTTATTGGTTTCGAGTATCAGACTTGCGAAAATTTTGCTGGTTTCTCAACCATTCCTTAACTTCAAACTCCCATATCTCGCGAACGGAATAGGAACTCGAGAAATTCCTGTTGCATCGGAAAGCAGAAACTCGCCCGATTACAATGGTGTGTGTACTTTTCCCCTAGGCCATTGTGGTTATTGGTTTCGAGTATCAGACTTGCGAAAATTTTTATGGTTTCTCAACCATTCCTTAACTTCAGACTCTCATATCTCGCGAACGGATTGACGAACTCGAGATTTTCCTGTTGCATCTGAAAGCAGAAACTCGCCCGATTACAACGGTATGTGTATTTTTCCCCTAGGCCATTGTAGATATTTGTATCGAGTATCAGACTTGCGAAGATTCTGATGGTTTCTCAACCATTCCTTAACTTCAAACTCCCATATCTCGCTAACGGATTGACGAACTCGAGAAATTCCTGTTGCATCTGAAAGTAGACACTCGCCCGATTACAACGGTGTTTGTATTTTTCCCCTAGGCCATTGTAGATATTGGTATCGAGTATCAGACTTGCGAAGATTCTGATGGTTTCTCAAACATTCCCTAACTTCAAACACCCATATCTCGCTAACGGATTGACGAACTCGAGAAATTCCTGTTGCATCTGACAGTAGACACTCGCCCGATTACAACGGTATGTGTATTTTTCCCCTAGGCCATTGTGGTTATTGGTTTCGAGTGTCAGACTTGCGAAAATTTTTATGGTTTCTCAACCATTCCTTAACTTCAGACTCCCATATCTCGCGAACGGATTGACGAACTCGAGATTTTCCTGTTGCATCTGAAAGCAGAAACTCGCCCGATTACAACGGTATGTGTATTTTTGCCCTAGGCCATAGTAGTAATTGGTATCGAGTATCAGATTTGCGAAAATTCTGATGGTTTCTCAAACATTCCTTAACTTCAAACACCCATATCTCGCGAACGGATTGACGAACTCGAGAAATTCCTGTTGCATCTGAAAGTAGAACCTCGCCCGATTACAACGGTATGTGTATTTTTCCCCTAGGCCATTGTAGATATTTGTATCGAGTATCAGACTTGCGAAGATTCTGATGGTTTCTCAACCATTCCTTAACTTCAAACTCCCATATCTCGCTAACGGATTGACGAACTCGAGAAATTCCTGTTGCATCTGAAAGTAGACACTCGCCCGATTACAACGGTATGTGTGTTTTCCCCTAGGCCATTGTCGTTATTGGTTTCGAGTATCAGACCTGCGAAAATTTTTATGGTTTCTCAACCATTCCTTAACTTCAAACTCCCATATCTCGCGAACGGATTGACGAACTCGAGAAATTCCTGTTGCATCTGAAAGTAGACACTCGCCCGATTACAACGATATGTGTATTTTTAACCTAGGCCATAGCAGTTATTGGTTTCGAGTATCAGACTTGCGAAAATTTTGATGGTTTCTCAACCATTCCTTAAATTCAAACTCCCATATCTCGCTAACGGATTGACGAACTCGAGAAATTCCTGTTGCATCTGAAAGTAGACACTCGCCCGATTACAACGGTATGTGTATTTTTCCCCTAGGCCATTGTGGTTATTGGTTTCGAGTATCAGACTTGCGAAAATTTTTACGGTTTCTCAACCATTCCTTAACTTCAGACTCTCATATCTCCGGAACGGATTGACGAACTCGAGATTTTCCTGTTGCATCTGAAAGCAGAAACTCGCCCGATTACAACGGTATGTGTATTTTTGCCCTAGGCCATAGCAGTTATTGGTTTCGAGTATCAGACTTGCGAAGATTCTGATGGTTTCTCAAACATTCCTTAACTTCAAACTCCCATATCTCGCTAACGGATTGACGAACTCGAGAAATTCCTGTTGCATCTGAAAGTAGACACTCGCCCGATTACAACGGTGTGTGTATTTTTCCCCTAGGCCATTGTAGATATTGGTATCGAGTATCAGACTTGCGAAGATTCTGATGGTTTCTCAAACATTCCTTAACTTCAAACTCCCATATCTCGCTAACGGATTGACGAACTCGAGAAATTCCTGTTGCATCTGACAGTAGACACTCGCCCGATTACAACGGTATGTGTATTTTTGCCCTAGGCCATAGTAGTAATTGGTATCGAGTATCAGATTTGCGAAAATTCTGATGGTTTCTCAACCATTCCTTAACTTCAAACTCCCATATCTCGCTAACGGATTGACGAACTCGAGAAATTCCTGTTGCATCTGAAAGTAGACACTCGCCCGATTACAACGGTGTGTGTATTTTTCCCCTAGGCCATTGTAGATATTGGTATCGAGTATCAGACTTGCGAAGATTCTGATGGTTTCTCAAACATTCCTTAACTTCAAACTCCCATATCTCGCTAACGGATTGACGAACTCGAGAAATTCCTGTTGCATCTGACAGTAGACACTCGCCCGATTACAACGGTATGTGTATTTTTCCCCTAGGCCATTGTGGTTATTGGTTTCGAGTGTCAGACTTGCGAAAATTTTTATGGTTTCTCAACCATTCCTTAACTTCAGACTCCCATATCTCGCTAACGGATTGACGAACTCGAGAAATTCCTGTTGCATCTGAAAGTAGACACTCGCCCGATTACAACGGTATGTGTGTTTTCCCCTAGGCCATTGTCGTTATTGGTTTCGAGTATCAGACCTGTGAAAATTTTTATGGTTTCTCAACCATTCCTTAACTTCAAACTCCCATATCTCGCGAACGGATTGACGAACTCGAGATTTTCCTGTTGCATCTGAAAGCAGAAACTCGCCCGATTACAACGGTATGTGTATTTTTAACCTAGGCCATAGCAGTTATTGGTTTCGAGTATCAGACTTGCGAAGATTCTGATGGTTTCTCAAACATTCCTTAACTTCAGACTCTCATATCTCCGGAACGGATTGACGAACTCGAGATTGTCCTGTTGCATCTGAAAGCAGAAACTCGCCCGATTACAACGGTATGTGTATTTTTCCCCTAGGCCATTGTAGATATTTGTATCGAGTATCAGACTTGCGAAGATTCTGATGGTTTCTCAACCATTCCTTAACTTCAAACTCCCATATCTCGCTAACGGATTGACGAACTCGAGATTTTCCTGTTGCATCTGAAAGCAGAAACTCGCACGATTACAACGGTATGTGTATTTTTCCCCTAGGCCATTGTAGATATTTGTATCGAGTATCAGACTTGCGAAGATTCTGATGGTTTCTCAACCATTCCTTAACTTCAAACTCCCATATCTCGCTAACGGATTGACGAACTCGAGAAATTCCTGTTGCATCTGAAAGTAGACACTCGCCCGATTACAACGGTATGTGTATTTTTGCCCTAGGCCATAGCAGTTATTGGTTTCGAGTATCAGACTTGCGAAAATTTTGATGGTTTCTCAACCATTCCTTAAATTCAAACTCCCATATCTCGCTAACGGATTGACGAACTCGAGAAATTCCTGTTGCATCTGAAAGTAGACACTCGCCCGATTACAACGGTATGTGTATTTTTCCCCTAGGCCATTGTGGTTATTGGTTTCGAGTATCAGACTTGCGAAAATTTTTATGGTTTCTCAACCATTCCTTAACTTCAGACTCTCATATCTCCGGAACGGATTGACGAACTCGAGATTTTCCTGTTGCATCTGAAAGCAGAAACTCGCCCGATTACAACGGTATGTGTATTTTTCCCCTAGGCCATTGTCGATATTTGTATCGAGTATCAGACTTGCGAAGATTCTGATGGTTTCTCAACCATTCCTTAACTTCAAACTCCCATATCTCGCTAACGGATTGACGAACTCGAGAAATTCCAGTTGCATCTGAAAGCAGAAACTCGCCCGATTACAACGGTATGTGTATTTTTCCCCTAGGCCATTGTAGATATTTGTATCGAGTATCAGACTTGCGAAGATTCTGATGGTTTCTCAACCATTCCTTAACTTCAAACTCCCATATCTCGCTAACGGATTGACGAACTCGAGAAATTCCTGTTGCATCTGAAAGTAGACACTCGCCCGATTACAACGGTATGTGTGTTTTCCCCTAGGCCATTGTCGTTATTGGTTTCGAGTATCAGACCTGCGAAAATTTTTATGGTTTCTCAACCATTCCTTAACTTCAAACTCCCATATCTCGCGAACGGATTGACGAACTCGAGAAATTCCTGTTGCATCTGAAAGTAGACACTCGCCCGATTACAACGATATGTGTATTTTTAACCTAGGCCATAGCAGTTATTGGTTTCGAGTATCAGACTTGCGAAAATTTTGATGGTTTCTCAACCATTCCTTAAATTCAAACTCCCATATCTCGCTAACGGATTGACGAACTCGAGAAATTCCTGTTGCATCTGAAAGTAGACACTCGCCCGATTACAACGGTATGTGTATTTTTCCCCTAGGCCATTGTGGTTATTGGTTTCGAGTATCAGACTTGCGAAAATTTTTACGGTTTCTCAACCATTCCTTAACTTCAGACTCTCATATCTCCGGAACGGATTGACGAACTCGAGATTTTCCTGTTGCATCTGAAAGCAGAAACTCGCCCGATTACAACGGTATGTGTATTTTTGCCCTAGGCCATAGCAGTTATTGGTTTCGAGTATCAGACTTGCGAAGATTCTGATGGTTTCTCAAACATTCCTTAACTTCAAACTCCCATATCTCGCTAACGGATTGACGAACTCGAGAAATTCCTGTTGCATCTGAAAGTAGACACTCGCCCGATTACAACGGTGTGTGTATTTTTCCCCTAGGCCATTGTAGATATTGGTATCGAGTATCAGACTTGCGAAGATTCTGATGGTTTCTCAAACATTCCTTAACTTCAAACTCCCATATCTCGCTAACGGATTGACGAACTCGAGAAATTCCTGTTGCATCTGACAGTAGACACTCGCCCGATTACAACGGTATGTGTATTTTTGCCCTAGGCCATAGTAGTAATTGGTATCGAGTATCAGATTTGCGAAAATTCTGATGGTTTCTCAACCATTCCTTAACTTCAAACTCCCATATCTCGCTAACGGATTGACGAACTCGAGAAATTCCTGTTGCATCTGAAAGTAGACACTCGCCCGATTACAACGGTGTGTGTATTTTTCCCCTAGGCCATTGTAGATATTGGTATCGAGTATCAGACTTGCGAAGATTCTGATGGTTTCTCAAACATTCCTTAACTTCAAACTCCCATATCTCGCTAACGGATTGACGAACTCGAGAAATTCCTGTTGCATCTGACAGTAGACACTCGCCCGATTACAACGGTATGTGTATTTTTCCCCTAGGCCATTGTGGTTATTGGTTTCGAGTGTCAGACTTGCGAAAATTTTTATGGTTTCTCAACCATTCCTTAACTTCAGACTCCCATATCTCGCTAACGGATTGACGAACTCGAGAAATTCCTGTTGCATCTGAAAGTAGACACTCGCCTGATTACAACGGTATGTGTGTTTTCCCCTAGGCCATTGTCGTTATTGGTTTCGAGTATCAGACCTGTGAAAATTTTTATGGTTTCTCAACCATTCCTTAACTTCAAACTCCCATATCTCGCGAACGGATTGACGAACTCGAGATTTTCCTGTTGCATCTGAAAGCAGAAACTCGCCCGATTACAACGGTATGTGTATTTTTAACCTAGGCCATAGCAGTTATTGGTTTCGAGTATCAGACTTGCGAAGATTCTGATGGTTTCTCAAACATTCCTTAACTTCAGACTCTCATATCTCCGGAACGGATTGACGAACTCGAGATTGTCCTGTTGCATCTGAAAGCAGAAACTCGCCCGATTACAACGGTATGTGTATTTTTCCCCTAGGCCATTGTAGATATTTGTATCGAGTATCAGACTTGCGAAGATTCTGATGGTTTCTCAACCATTCCTTAACTTCAAACTCCCATATCTCGCTAACGGATTGACGAACTCGAGATTTTCCTGTTGCATCTGAAAGCAGAAACTCGCACGATTACAACGGTATGTGTATTTTTCCCCTAGGCCATTGTAGATATTTGTATCGAGTATCAGACTTGCGAAGATTCTGATGGTTTCTCAACCATTCCTTAACTTCAAACTCCCATATCTCGCTAACGGATTGACGAACTCGAGAAATTCCTGTTGCATCTGAAAGTAGACACTCGCCCGATTACAACGGTATGTGTATTTTTGCCCTAGGCCATAGCAGTTATTGGTTTCGAGTATCAGACTTGCGAAAATTTTGATGGTTTCTCAACCATTCCTTAAATTCAAACTCCCATATCTCGCTAACGGATTGACGAACTCGAGAAATTCCTGTTGCATCTGAAAGTAGACACTCGCCCGATTACAACGGTATGTGTATTTTTCCCCTAGGCCATTGTGGTTATTGGTTTCGAGTATCAGACTTGCGAAAATTTTTATGGTTTCTCAACCATTCCTTAACTTCAGACTCTCATATCTCCGGAACGGATTGACGAACTCGAGATTTTCCTGTTGCATCTGAAAGCAGAAACTCGCCCGATTACAACGGTATGTGTATTTTTCCCCTAGGCCATTGTCGATATTTGTATCGAGTATCAGACTTGCGAAGATTCTGATGGTTTCTCAACCATTCCTTAACTTCAAACTCCCATATCTCGCTAACGGATTGACGAACTCGAGAAATTCCAGTTGCATCTGAAAGCAGAAACTCGCCCGATTACAACGGTATGTGTATTTTTCCCCTAGGCCATTGTGGTTATTGGTTTCGAGTATCAGACTTGCGAAAATTTTTATGGTTTCTCAACCATTCCTTAACTTCAGACTCTCATATCTCCGGAACGGATTGACGAACTCGAGATTTTCCTGTTGCATCTGCAAGTAGAAGCTCGCCCGATTACAACGGTATGTGTATTTTCCCCCAAGACCATAGTAGTTATTGGTTTCGAGTATCAGACTTGCGAAAATTTTGATGGTTTCTCAACCATTCCTTAACTTCAAACTCCCATATCTCGCGAACGGATTGACGATCTCGAGAAATTCCAGTTGCATCTGAAAGCAGAAACTCGCCCGATTACAACGGTATGTGTATTTTTGCCCTAGGCCATAGCAGTTATTGGTTTCGAGTATCAGACTTGCGAAAATTTTGATGGTTTCTCAACCATTCCTTAAATTCAAACTCCCATATCTCGCTAACGGATTGACGAACACGAGAAATTCCTGTTGCATCTGAAAGCAGAAACTCGCCCGATTACAACGGTATGTGTATTTTTCCCCTAGGCCATTGTAGATATTTGTATCGAGTATCAGACTTGCGAAGATTCTGATGGTTTCTCAACCATTCCTTAACTTCAAACTCCCATATCTCGCTAACGGATTGACGAACTCGAGAAATTCCTGTTGCATCTGAAAGTAGACACTCGCCCGATTACAACGGTATGTGTGTTTTCCCCTAGGCCATTGTCGTTATTGGTTTCGAGTATCAGACCTGCGAAAATTTTTATGGTTTCTCAACCATTCCTTAACTTCAAACTCCCATATCTCGCGAAAGGATTGACAAACTCGAGAAATTCCTGTTGCATCTGAAAGCAGAAACTCGCCCGATTACAATGGTGTGTGTACTTTTCCCCTAGGCCATTCCAGTTATTGGTTTCTAGTGTCAGACTTGCGAAAATTTTGATGGTTTCTCAACCATTCCTTAACTTCAGACTCCCATATCTCGCGAACGGATTAACGAACTCGAGATTTTCCAGTTGCATCTGAAAGCAGAAACTCGCCCGATTACAACAGTATGTGTATTTTTGCCCTAGGCCATAGTAGTTATTGGTATCGAGTATCAGATTTGCGAAAATTCTGATGATTTCTCAACCATTCCTTAACTTGAAACTCCCATATCTCGCGAACGGATTGACGAACTCGAGAAATTCCTGTTGCATCTGAAAGTAGAACCTCGCCCAAAAACTACGGTATGTGTATTTTTCCCCTAGGCCACTGTAGTTATTGGTTTCGAGTATCAGACATGCGAAGATTTTGATGGTTTCATAACCATTCCTTAACTTCAAACTCCCATATCTCGCGAACGAATTGACGAACTCGAGAAATTCCTGTTGCATCTGAAAGCAGAAACTCGTCCGATTACAACGGTATGTAAATTTTTGCCCTAGGCCATAGTAGCTATTGGTTTCGAGTATCAGACTTGCGAAAATTTTGATGGTTTCTCAACCATTCCTTAATTTCAAACTCCCATATCTAGCGAACGGAATGACTAACTCGAGAAATTCCTGTTGCATCTGAAAGCAGAAACTCGCTCGATTACAAGGGTATGTGTATTTTTGCCCTAGGCCATAGTGGTTATTGGTTTCGAGTATCAGACTTGCGAAAATTTTGATGGTTCCTCAACCATTCCTTAACTTCAAACTCCCATATCTCGCGAACGGAATGAGGAACTCGAGAAATTCCTGTTGCATCTGAAAGCAGAAACTCGTCCGATTACAACGGTATGTGTATTTTTGCCCTAGGCCATTGTAGTTATTGGTTTCGAGTATCAGACTTGCGAAAATTTTGATGGTTTCTCAACCATTCCTTAACTTCAAACTCCCATATCTAGCGAAAGGATTGACAAACTCGAGAAATTCCTGTTGCATCTGAAAGCAGAAACTCGCCCGATTACAATGGTGTGTGTACTTTTCCCCTAGGCCATTCCAGTTATTGGTTTCTAGTGTCAGACTTGCGAAAATTTTGATGGTTTCTCAACCATTCCTTAACTTCAGACTCCCATATCTCGCGAACGGATTAACGAACTCGAGATTTTCCAGTTGCATCTGAAAGCAGAAACTCGCCCGATTACAACAGTATGTGTATTTTTGCCCTAGGCCATAGTAGTTATTGGTATCGAGTATCAGATTTGCGAAAATTCTGATGATTTCTCAACCATTCCTTAACTTGAAACTCCCATATCTCGCGAACGGATTGACGAACTCGAGAAATTCCTGTTGCATCTGAAAGTAGAACCTCGCCCAAAAACTACGGTATGTGTATTTTTCCCCTAGGCCACTGTAGTTATTGGTTTCGAGTATCAGACTTGCGAAAATTTTTATGGTTTCTCAACCATTCCTTAACTTCAAACTCCCATATCTCGCGAACGGATTAACGAACTCGAGATTTTCCTGTTGCATCTAAAAGCAGAAACTCGCCCGATTATAACGGTATGTGTATTTTCCCCCTAGGCCATAGTAGTTATTGGTTTCGAATATCAGACTTGCGAAAATTTTTATGGTTTCTCAACCATTCCTTAACTTCAAACTCCCATATCTCGCGAACGGATTAACGAACTCGAGATTTTCCTGTTGCATCTAAAAGCAGAAACTCGCCCGATTATAACGGTATGTGTATTTTCCCCCTAGGCCATAGTAGTTATTGGTTTCGAATATCAGACTTGCGAAAATTTTGATGGTTTCTCAACCATTCCTTAACTTCAAACTCCCATATCTCTCGAACGGATTGACGAACACGAGAAATTCCTGTTGCATCTGAAAGTAGAAGCTCGCCCGATTACAACGGTGTGTGTATTTTTCCCCTAGGCCATTGTAGTTATTGGTATCGAGTATCAGACTTGCGAAAATTCTGATGGTTTCTCAACCATTCCTTAACTTCAAACTCCCATATCTCGCGAACGGATTGACGAACTCGAGAAATTCCTGTTGCATCTGAAAGTAGACACTCGCCCGATTACAACGGTGTGTGTATTTTTCCCCTAGGCCATTGCAGTTATTGGTATCGAGTATCAGACTTGCGAAAATTCTGATGGTTTCTCAACCATTCCTTAACTTCAAACTCCCATATCTCGCGAACGGATTGACGAACTCGAGAAATTCCTGTTGCATCTGAAAGTAGAACCTCGCCCGATTACTACCGTATGTGTATTTTTCCCCTAAGCCATTGTAGTTATTGGTTTCGAATATCAGACTTGCGAAAATTTTGATGGTTTCTCAACCATTCCTTAACTTCAAACTCCCATATCTCTCGAACGGATTGACGAACACGAGAAATTCGTGTTGCATCTGAAAGTAGAAGCTCGCCCGATTACAACTGTATGTGTATTTTCCCCCTAGGCCACAGTAGTTATTGGTTTCGAGTATCAGACATGCGAAGATTTTGATGGTTTCTTAACCATTCCTTAACTTCAAACTCCCATATCTCGCGAACGAATTGACGAACTCGAGAAATTCCTGTTGCATCTGAAAGCAGAACCTCGTCCGATTACAACGGTATGTGAATTTTTGCCCTAGGCCATAGTAGTTATTGGTTTCGAGTATCAGACTTGCGAAAATTTTGATGGTTTCTCAACCATTCCTTAACTTCAAACTCCCATATCTCGCGAACGGAATGAGGAACTCGAGAAATTCCTGTTGCATCTGAAAGTAGAAGCCCGCCCGATTACAACGGCATGTGCATTTTCCCCCTAGGACATAGTAGTTATTGGTTTCGAGTATCAGACATGCGAAGATTTTGATGGTTTCTTAACCATTCCTTAACTTCAAACTCCCATATCTCGCAAACGAATTGACGAACTCGAGAAATTCCTGTTGCATCTGAAAGCAGAACCTCGTCCGATTACAATGGTATGGGTACTTTTCCCCTAGGCCATTCCACTTATTGGTTTCGAGTATCAGACTTGCGAATATTTTGATGGTTTCTCAACCATTCCTTAACTTCAAACTCCCATATCTCGCGAAAGGATTGACAAACTCGAGAAATTCCTGTTGCATCTGAAAGCAGAAACTCGCCCGATTACAATGGTGTGTGTACTTTTCCCCTAGGCCATTCCAGTTATTGGTTTCTAGTGTCAGACTTGCGAAAATTTTGATGGTTTCTCAACCATTCCTTAACTTCAGACTCCCATATCTCGCGAACGGATTAACGAACTCGAGATTTTCCAGTTGCATCTGAAAGCAGAAACTCGCCCGATTACAACAGTATGTGTATTTTTGCCCTAGGCCATAGTAGTTATTGGTATCGAGTATCAGATTTGCGAAAATTCTGATGATTTCTCAACCATTCCTTAACTTGAAACTCCCATATCTCGCGAACGGATTGACGAACTCGAGAAATTCCTGTTGCATCTGAAAGTAGAACCTCGCCCAAAAACTACGGTATGTGTATTTTTCCCCTAGGCCACTGTAGTTATTGGTTTCGAGTATCAGACTTGCGAAAATTTTTATGGTTTCTCAACCATTCCTTAACTTCAAACTCCCATATCTCGCGAACGGATTAACGAACTCGAGATTTTCCTGTTGCATCTAAAAGCAGAAACTCGCCCGATTATAACGGTATGTGTATTTTCCCCCTAGGCCATAGTAGTTATTGGTTTCGAATATCAGACTTGCGAAAATTTTGATGGTTTCTCAACCATTCCTTAACTTCAAACTCCCATATCTCTCGAACGGATTGACGAACACGAGAAATTCCTGTTGCATCTGAAAGTAGAAGCTCGCCCGATTACAACGGTGTGTGTATTTTCACCCTAGGCCATAGTAGTTATTGGTTTCGAGTATCAGACTTGCGAAAATTTTGATGGATTCTCAACCATTCCTTAACTTCAGACTCCCATATCTCGCGAACGGATTAACGAACTCGAGATTTTCCTGTTGCATCTGAAAGCAGAAACTCGCCCGATTACAACTGTATGTGTATTTTCCCCCTAGGCCACAGTAGTTATTGGTTTCGAGTATCAGACATGCGAAGATTTTGATGGTTTCTTAACCATTCCTTAACTTCAGACTCCCATATCTCGCGAACGAATTGACGAACTCGAGAAATTCCTGTTGCATCTGAAAGCAGAACCTCGTCCGATTACAATGGTATGTGTACTTTTCCCCTAGGCCATTCCACTTATTGGTTTCGAGTATCAGACTTGCGAATATTTTGATGGTTTCTCAACCATTCCTTAACTTCAAACTCCCATATCTCGCGAAAGGATTGACAAACTCGAGAAATTCCTGTTGCATCTGAAAGCAGAAACTCGCCCGATTACAATGGTGTGTGTACTTTTCCCCTAGGCCATTCCAGTTATTGGTTTCTAGTGTCAGACTTGCGAAAATTTTGATGGTTTCTCAACCATTCCTTAACTTCAGATTCCCATATCTCGCGAACGGATTAACGAACTCGAGATTTTCCAGTTGCATCTGAAAGCAGAAACTCGCCCGATTACAACAGTATGTGTATTTTTGCCCTAGGCCATAGTAGTTATTGGTATCGAGTATCAGATTTGCGAAAATTCTGATGATTTCTCAACCATTCCTTAACTTGAAACTCCCATATCTCGCGAACGGATTGACGAACTCGAGAAATTCCTGTTGCATCTGAAAGTAGAACCTCGCCCAAAAACTACGGTATGTGTATTTTTCCCCTAGGCCACTGTAGTTATTGGTTTCGAGTATCAGACTTGCGAAAATTTTTATGGTTTCTCAACCATTCCTTAACTTCAAACTCCCATATCTCGCGAACGGATTAACGAACTCGAGATTTTCCTGTTGCATCTAAAAGCAGAAACTCGCCCGATTATAACGGTATGTGTATTTTCCCCCTAGGCCATAGTAGTTATTGGTTTCGAATATCAGACTTGCGAAAATTTTGATGGTTTCTCAACCATTCCTTAAATTCAACCTCCCATATCTAGCGAACGGAATGACTAACTCGAGAAATTCCTGTTGCATCTGAAAGCAGAAACTCGCTCGATTACAAGGGTATGTGTATTTTTGCCCTAGGCCATAGTGGTTATTGGTTTCGAGTATCAGACTTGCGAAAATTTTGATGGTTCCTCAACCATTCCTTAACTTCAAACTCCCATATCTCGCGAACGGATTGACGAACTCGAGAAATTCCTGTTGCATCTGAAAGCAGATACTCGTCCGATTACAACGGTATGTGTATTTTTGCCCTATACCATAGTAGTTATTGGTTTCGAGTATCAGACTTGCGAAAATTCTTATGGTTTCTCAACCATTCATTAACATCAAACTCCCATATCTCGCGAACGGATTGACGAACTCGAGAAATTCCTGTTGCATCTGAAAGTAGACACTCGCCCGATTACAACGGTATGTGTATTTTTCCCCTAGGCCATTGTAGTTATTGGTTTCGAGTATCAGACTTGCGAAAATTTTGATGGTTTCTCAACCATTCCTTAACTTCAAACTCCCATATCTCGCGAACGGAATGAGGAACTCCAGAAATTCCTGTTGCATCTGAAAGCAGAAACTCGCCCGATTACAATGGTGTGTGTACTTTTCCCCTAGGCCATTCCAGTTATTGGTTTCTAGTGTCAGACTTGCGAAAATTTTGGTGGTTTCCCAACCATTCCTTAACTTCAAACTCTCATATCTCGCTAACGGATTGACGAACTCGAGAAATTCCTGTTGCATCTGAAAGTAGAAACTCGCCCGATTACAACAGTATGTGTATTTTTCCCCTAGGCCATTGTAGTTATTGGTTTCGAGTATCAGACTTGCGAACATTTTTATGGTTCCTCAACCATTCCTTAACTTCAGACTCCCATATCTCGCGAACGGATTAACGAACTCGAGATTTTCCTGTTGCATCTGAAAGCAGAAACTCGCCCGATTACAACGGTATGTGTATTTTTGCCCTAGGCCATAGTAGTTATTGGTATCGAGTATCAGACTTGCGAAAATTCTGATGGTTTCTCAACCATTCCTTAACTTCAAACTCCCATATCTCGCGAACGGATCGACGAACTCGAGAAATTCCTGTTGCGTCTGAAAGTAGAACCTCGCCCGATTACTACGGTATGTGTATTTTTCCCCTAGGCCATTGTAGTTATTGGTTTCGAGTATCAGACTTGCGAAAATTTTGATGGTTTCTCAACCATTGCTTAACTTCAGACTCCCATATCTCGCGAACGGATAGACGAACTCGAGATTTTCCTGTTGCATCTGAAAGCAGAAACTCGTCCGATTACAACGGTATGTGTATTTTTGCCCTAGGCCATAGTAGTTATTGGTTTCGAGTATCAGACTTGCGAAAATTTTGATGGTTTCTCAACCATTGCTTAACTTCAGACTCCCATATCTCGCGAACGGATAGACGAACTCGAGATTTTCCTGTTGCATCTGAAAGCAGAAACTCGCCCGATTACAACGGTATGTGTATTTTTGCCGTAGGCAATAGTAGTTATTGGTATCGAGTATCAGACTTGCGAAAATTCTGATGGTTTCTCAACCATTCCTCAACTTCAAACACCCATATCTCGCGAACGGATTGACGAACTCGAGAAATTCCTGTTGCATCTGAAAGTAGAACCTCGCCCGATTAGTACGATTTGTGTATTTTTCCCCTAGGCCATTGTAGTTATTGGTTTCGAATATCAGACTTGCGAAAATTTTGATGGTTTCTCAACCATTCCTTAACTTCAAACTCCCATATCTCGCGAAAGGATTGACAAACTCGAGAAATTCCTGTTGCATCTGAAAGCAGAAACTCGCCCGATTACAATGGCATGTGTATTTTTGCCCTAGGCCATTGTAGTTATTGGTTTCGAGTATCAGACATGCGAAAATTTTGATGGTTTCTCAACCATTCCTTAATTTCAATCTCCCATATCTCGCGAACGGATTGACGAACTCGAGAAATTCCTGTTGCATCTGAAAGTAGAAACTCGCCCGATTACTACGGTATGTGTATTTTTCCCCTAGGCCATTGTAGTTATTGGTTTCGAATATCAGACTTGCGAAAATTTTAATGGTTTCTCAACCATTCCTTAACTTCAACCTCCCATATCTCGCGCACGGATGACGAACTCGAGAAATTCCTGTTGCATCTGAAAGCAGAATCTCGTCCGATTACAACGGTATGTGTATTTTTTCCCTAGGCCATAGTAGTTATTGGTTTCGTGTATCAGACTTGCGAAAATTTTGATGGTTTCTCAACCATTCCTGAACTTCAAACTCCCATATCTCGCGAACGGATTGACGAACTCGAGAAATTCCTGTTGCATCTGAAAGTAGAAACTCGCCCGATTACAACAGTATGTGTATTTTTCCCCTAGGCCATTGTAGTTATTGGTTTCGAGTATCAGACTTGCGAACATTTTTATGGTTCCTCAACCATTCCTTAACTTCAGACTCCCATATCTCGCGAACGGATAAACGAACTCGAGATTTTCCTGTTGCATCTGAAAGCAGAAATTCGCCCGATTACAACGGTATGTGTATTTTTGCCCTAGGCCATAGTAGTTATTGGTATCGAGTATCAGACTTGCGAAAATTTTGATGGTTTCTCAACCATTCCTTAACTTCAAACTCCCATATCTCGCGAACGGATCGACGAACTCGAGAAATTCCTGTTGCGTCTGAAAGTAGAACCTCGCCCGATTACTACGGTATGTGTATTTTTCCCCTAGGCCATTGTAGTTATTGGTTTCGAATATCAGACTTGCGAAAATTTTGATGGTTTCTCAACCATTCCTTAACTTCAAACTCCCATATCTCTCGAACGGATTGACGAACACGAGAAATTCCTGTTGCATCTGAAAGTAGAAGCTCGCCCGATTACAAAGGTATGTGTATTTTCCCCCTAGGCCATAGTATTTATTGGTTTCGAGTATCAGACTTGCGAAAATTTTGATGGTTTCTCAACCATTGCTTAACTTCAGACTCCCATATCTCGCGAACGGATAGACGAACTCGAGATTTTCCTGTTGCATCTGAAAGCAGAAACTCGTCCGATTACAACGGTATGTGTATTTTTGCCCTAGGCCATAGTAGTTATTGGTTTCGAGTATCAGACTTGCGAAAATTTTGATGGTTTCTCAACCATTGCTTAACTTCAGACTCCCATATCTCGCGAACGGATAGACGAACTCGAGATTTTCCTGTTGCATCTGAAAGCAGAAACTCGCCCGATTACAACGGTATGTGTATTTTTGCCGTAGGCAATAGTAGTTATTGGTATCGAGTATCAGACTTGCGAAAATTCTGATGGTTTCTCAACCATTCCTCAACTTCAAACACCCATATCTCGCGAACGGATTGACGAACTCGAGAAATTCCTGTTGCATCTGAAAGTAGAACCTCGCCCGATTAGTACGATATGTGTATTTTTCCCCTAGGCCATTGTAGTTATTGGTTTCGAATATCAGACTTGCGAAAATTTTGATGGTTTCTCAACCATTCCTTAACTTCAAACTCCCATATCTCGCGAAAGGATTGACAAACTCGAGAAATTCCTGTTGCATCTGAAAGCAGAAACTCGCCCGATTACAATGGCATGTGTATTTTTGCCCTAGGCCATTGTGGTTATTGGTTTCGAGTATCAGACATGCGAAAATTTTGATGGTTTCTCAACCATTCCTTAATTTCAATCTCCCATATCTCGCGAACGGATTGACGAACTCGAAAAATTCCTGTTGCATCTGAAAGTAGAAACTCGCCCGATTACTACGGTATGTGTATTTTTCCCCTAGGCCATTGTAGTTATTGGTTTCGAATATCAGACTTGCGAAAATTTTGATGGTTTCTCAACCATTCCTTAACTTCAACCTCCCATATCTCGCGCACGGATGACGAACTCGAGAAATTCCTGTTGCATCTGAAAGCAGAATCTCGTCCGATTACAACGGTATGTGTATTTTTTCCCTAGGCCATAGTAGTTATTGGTTTCGTGTATCAGACTTGCGAAAATTTTGATGGTTTCTCAACCATTCCTGAACTTCAAACTCCCATATCTCGCGAACGGATTGACGAACTCGAGAAATTCCTGTTGCATCTGAAAGTAGAACCTCGCCCGATTACTACGATATGTGTATTTTTCCCCTAGGCCATTGTAGTTATTGGTTTCGAATATCAGACTTGCGAAAATTTTGATGGTTTCTCAACCATTCCTTAAATTCAACCTCCCATATCTCGCGAACGGATTGACGAACTCGAGAAATTCCTGTTGCATCTGAAAGCAGAAACTCGTCCGATTACAACGGTATGTGTATTTTTGCCCTAGGCCATAGTAGTTATTGGTTTCGAGTGTCAGGCTTGCGAAAATTTGGTGGTTCCTCAACCATTCCTTAACTTCAAACTCCCATATCTCGCGAACGGATTGTCGAACTCGAGAAATTCCTGTTGCATCTGAAAGCAGAAACTCGCCCGATAACAACGGTATGTGTATTTTTGCCCTAGGTCATAGTAGTTATTGGTTTCGAGTATCAGACTTGCGAAAATTTTGATGGTTTCTCAACCATTCCTTAACTTCAAACTCCCATATCTCGCGAAAGGATTGACAAACTCGAGAAATTCCTGTTGCATCTGAAAGCAGAAACTCGCCCGATTACAATGGCATGTGTATTTTTGCCCTAGGCCATTGTAGTTATTGGTTTCGAGTATCAGACATGCGAAGATTTTGATGGTTTCTTAACCATTCCTTAACTTCAAACTCCCATATCTCGCGAACGAATTGACGAACTCGAGAAATTCCTGTTGCATCTGAAAGCAGAAACTCGACCGATTACAACGGTATGTAAATTTTTGCCCTAGGCCATAGTAGGTATTGGTTTCGAGTATCAGACTTGCGAAAATTTTGATGGTTTCTCAACCATTCCTTAATTTCAAACTCCCATATCTAGCGAACGGAATGACTAACTCGAGAAATTCCTGTTGCATCTGAAAGCAGAAACTCGCTCGATTACAAGGGTATGTGTATTTTTGCCCTAGGCCATAGTGGTTATTGGTTTCGAGTATCAGACTTGCGAAAATTTTGATGGTTCCTCAACCATTCCTTAACTTCAAACTCCCATATCTCGCGAACGGATTGACGAACTCGAGAAATTCCTGTTGCATCTGAAAGTAAAACCTCGCCCGATTACTGCGGTATGTGTATTTTTCCCCTAGGCCATTGTAGTTATTGGTTTCGAATATCAGACTTGCGAAAATTTTGATGGTTTCTCAACCATTCCTTAACTTCAAACTCCCATATCTCGCGAACGGATTGACGAACTCGAGAAATTACTGTTGCATCTGAAAGCAGATACTCGTCCGATTACAACGGTATGTGTATTTTTGCCCTATACCATAGTAGTTATTGGTTTCGAGTATCAGACTTGCGAAAATTTTGATGTTTTCTCAACCATTGCTTAACTTCAGACTCCCATATCTCGCGAACGGATAGACGAACTCGAGATTTTCCTGTTGCATCTGAAAGCAGAAACTCGCCCGATTACAACGGTATGTGTATTTTTGCCGTAGGCAATAGTAGTTATTGGTATCGAGTATCAGACTTGCGAAAATTCTGGTGGTTTCTCAAGCATTCCTCAACTTCAAACACCCATATCTCGCGAACGGATTGACGAACTCGAGAAATTCCTGTTGCATCTGAAAGTAGAACCTCGCCCGATTAGTACGATATGTGTATTTTTCCCCTAGGCCATTGTAGTTATTGGTTTCGAATATCAGACTTGCGAAAATTTTGATGGTTTCTCAACCATTCCTTAACTTCAAACTCCCATATCTCGCGAACGGATTGACGAACTCGAGAAATTCCTGTTGCATCTGAAAGTAGAAACTCGCCCGATTACTACGGTATGTGTATTTTTCCCCTAGGCCATTGTAGTTATTGGTTTCGAATATCAGACTTGCGAAAATTTTGATGGTTTCTCAACCATTCCTTAACTTCAAACTCCCATATCTCGCGAACGGATTGACGAACTCGAGAAATTCCTGTTGCATCTGAAAGTAGAAACTCGCCCGATTACTACGGTATGTGTATTTTTCCCCTAGGCCATTGTAGTTATTGGTTTCGAATATCAGACTTGCGAAAATTTTGATGGTTTCTCAACCATTCCTTAACTTCAACCTCCCATATCTCGCGAACGGAATGACGAACTCGAGAAATTCCTGTTGCATCTGAAAGCAGAAACTCGTCCGATTACAACGGTATGTGTATTTTTGCCCTAGGCCATAGTAGTTATTGGTTTCGAGTATCAGACTTGCGAAAATTTTGATGGTTCCTCAACCATTCCTTAACTTCAAACTCCCATATCTCGCGAACGGATTGTCGAACTCGAGAAATTCCTGTTGCATCTGAAAGCAGATACTCGCCCGATAACAACGGTATGTGTATTTTTGCCCTAGGTCATAGTAGTTATTGGTTTCGAGTATCAGACTTGCGAAAATTTTGATGGTTTCTCAACCATTCCTTAACTTCAAACTCCCATATCTCGCGAAAGGATTGACAAACTCGAGAAATTCCTGTTGCATCTGAAAGCAGAAACTCGCCCGATTACAATGGCATGTGTATTTTTGCCCTAGGCCATTGTAGTTATTGGTTTCGAGTATCAGACATGCGAAGATTTTGATGGTTTCTTAACCATTCCTTAACTTCAAACTCCCATATCTCGCGAACGAATTGACGAACTCGAGAAATTCCTGTTGCATCTGAAAGCAGAAACTCGTCCGATTACAACGGTATGTAAATTTTTGCCCTAGGCCATAGTAGCTATTGGTTTCGAGTATCAGACTTGCGAAAATTTTGATGGTTTCTCAACCATTCCTTAATTTCAAACTCCCATATCTAGCGAACGGAATGACTAACTCGAGAAATTCCTGTTGCATCTGAAAGCAGAAACTCGCTCGATTACAAGGGTATGTGTATTTTTGCCCTAGGCCATAGTGGTTATTGGTTTCGAGTATCAGACTTGCGAAAATTTTGATGGTTCCTCAACCATTCCTTAACTTCAAACTCCCATATCTCGCGAACGGATTGACGAACTCGAGAAATTCCTGTTGCATCTGAAAGTAAAACCTCGCCCGATTACTACGGTATGTGTATTTTTCCCCTAGGCCATTGTAGTTATTGGTTTCGAATATCAGACTTGCGAAAATTTTGATGGTTTCTCAACCATTCCTTAACTTCAAACTCCCATATCTCGCGAACGGATTGACGAACTCGAGAAATTCCTGTTGCATCTGAAAGCAGATACTCGTCCGATTACAACGGTATGTGTATTTTTGCCCTATACCATAGTAGTTATTGGTTTCGAGTATCAGACTTGCGAAAATTTTGATGTTTTCTCAACCATTGCTTAACTTCAGACTCCCATATCTCGCGAACGGATAGACGAACTCGAGATTTTCCTGTTGCATCTGAAAGCAGAAACTCGCCCGATTACAACGGTATGTGTATTTTTGCCGTAGGCAATAGTAGTTATTGGTATCGAGTATCAGACTTGCGAAAATTCTGGTGGTTTCTCAAGCATTCCTCAACTTCAAACACCCATATCTCGCGAACGGATTGACGAACTCGAGAAATTCCTGTTGCATCTGAAAGTAGAACCTCGCCCGATTAGTACGATATGTGTATTTTTCCCCTAGGTCATTGTAGTTATTGGTTTCGAATATCAGACTTGCGAAAATTTTGATGGTTTCTCAACCATTCCTTAACTTCAAACTCCCATATCTCGCGAACGGATTGACGAACTCGAGAAATTCCTGTTGCATCTGAAAGTAGAAACTCGCCCGATTACTACGGTATGTGTATTTTTCCCCTAGGCCATTGTAGTTATTGGTTTCGAATATCAGACTTGCGAAAATTTTGATGGTTTCTCAACCATTCCTTAACTTCAACCTCCCATATCTCGCGAACGGAATGACGAACTCGAGAAATTCCTGTTGCATCTGAAAGCAGAAACTCGTCCGATTACAACGGTATGTGTATTTTTGCCCTAGGCCATAGTAGTTATTGGTTTCGAGTATCAGACTTGCGAAAATTTTGATGGTTCCTCAACCATTCCTTAACTTCAAACTCCCATATCTCGCGAACGGATTGTCGAACTCGAGAAATTCCTGTTGCATCTGAAAGCAGAAACTCGCCCGATAACAACGGTATGTGTATTTTTGCCCTAGGTCATAGTAGTTATTGGTTTCGAGTATCAGACTTGCGAAAATTTTGATGGTTTCTCAACCATTCCTTAACTTCAAACTCCCATATCTCGCGAACGGATTGTCGAACTCGAGAAATTCCTGTTGCATCTGAAAGCAGAAACTCGCCCGATAACAACGGTATGTGTATTTTTGCCCTAGGTCATAGTAGTTATTGGTTTCGAGTATCAGACTTGCGAAAATTTTGATGGTTTCTCAACCATTCCTTAACTTCAAACTCCCATATCTCGCGAAAGGATTGACAAACTCGAGAAATTCCTGTTGCATCTGAAAGCAGAAACTCGCCCGATTACAATGGCATGTGTATTTTTGCCCTAGGCCATTGTAGTTATTGGTTTCGAGTATCAGACATGCGAAGATTTTGATGGTTTCTTAACCATTCCTTAACTTCAAACTCCCATATCTCGCGAACGAATTGACGAACTCGAGAAATTCCTGTTGCATCTGAAAGCAGAAACTCGTCCGATTACAACGGTATGTAAATTTTTGCCCTAGGCCATAGTAGCTATTGGTTTCGAGTATCAGACTTGCGAAAATTTTGATGGTTTCTCAACCATTCCTTAATTTCAAACTCCCATATCTAGCGAACGGAATGACTAACTCGAGAAATTCCTGTTGCATCTGAAAGCAGAAACTCGCTCGATTACAAGGGTATGTGTATTTTTGCCCTAGGCCATAGTGGTTATTGGTTTCGAGTATCAGACTTGCGAAAATTTTGATGGTTCCTCAACCATTCCTTAACTTCAAACTCCCATATCTCGCGAACGGATTGACGAACTCGAGAAATTCCTGTTGCATCTGAAAGTAAAACCTCGCCCGATTACTACGGTATGTGTATTTTTCCCCTAGGCCATTGTAGTTATTGGTTTCGAATATCAGACTTGCGAAAATTTTGATGGTTTCTCAACCATTCCTTAACTTCAAACTCCCATATCTCGCGAACGGATTGACGAACTCGAGAAATTCCTGTTGCATCTGAAAGCAGATACTCGTCCGATTACAACGGTATGTGTATTTTTGCCCTATACCATAGTAGTTATTGGTTTCGAGTATCAGACTTGCGAAAATTTTGATGTTTTCTCAACCATTGCTTAACTTCAGACTCCCATATCTCGCGAACGGATAGACGAACTCGAGATTTTCCTGTTGCATCTGAAAGCAGAAACTCGCCCGATTACAACGGTATGTGTATTTTTGCCGTAGGCAATAGTAGTTATTGGTATCGAGTATCAGACTTGCGAAAATTCTGATGGTTTCTCAAGCATTCCTCAACTTCAAACACCCATATCTCGCGAACGGATTGACGAACTCGAGAAATTCCTGTTGCATCTGAAAGTAGAACCTCGCCCGATTAGTACGATATGTGTACTTTTCCCCTAGGCCATTGTAGTTATTGGTTTCGAATATCAGTCTTGCGAAAATTTTGATGGTTTCTCAACCATTCCTTAACTTCAAACTCCCATATCTCGCGAACGGATTGACGAACTCGAGAATTTCCTGTTGCATCTGAAAGTAGAAACTCGCCCGATTACTACGGTATGTGTATTTTTCCCCTAGGCCATTGTAGTTATTGGTTTCGAATATCAGACTTGCGAAAATTTTGATGGTTTCTCAACCATTACTTAACTTCAAACTCCCATATCTCGCGAACGGATTGACGAACTCGAGAAATTCCTGTTGCATCTGAAAGTAGAAACTCGCCCGATTACTACGGTATGTGTATTTTTCCCCTAGGCCATTGTAGTTAATGGTTTCGAATATCAGACTTGCGAAAATTTTGATGGTTTCTCAACCATTCCTTAACTTCAACCTCCCATATCTCGCGAACGGAATGACGAACTCGAGAAATTCCTGTTGCATCTGAAAGCAGAAACTCGTCCGATTACAACGGTATGTGTATTTTTGCCCTAGGCCATAGTAGTTATTGGTTTCGAGTATCAGACTTGCGAAAATTTTGATGGTTCCTCAACCATTCCTTAACTTCAAACTCCCATATCTCGCGAACGGATTGTCGAACTCGAGAAATTCCTGTTGCATCTGAAAGCAGAAACTCGCCCGATAACAACGGTATGTGTATTTTTGCCCTAGGTCATAGTAGTTATTGGTTTCGAGTATCAGACTTGCGAAAATTTTGATGGTTTCTCAACCATTCCTTAACTTCAAACTCCCATATCTCGCGAAAGGATTGACAAACTCGAGAAATTCCTGTTGCATCTGAAAGCAGAAACTCGCCCGATTACAATGGCATGTGTATTTTTGCCCTAGGCCATTGTAGTTATTGGTTTCGAGTATCAGACATGCGAAGATTTTGATGGTTTCTTAACCATTCCTTAACTTCAAACTCCCATATCTCGCGAACGAATTGACGAACTCGAGAAATTCCTGTTGCATCTGAAAGCAGAAACTCGTCCGATTACAACGGTATGTAAGTTTTTGCCCTAGGCCATAGTAGCTATTTGTTTCGAGTATCAGACTTGCGAAAATTTTGATGGTTTCTCAACAATTCCTTAATTTCAGACTCCCATATCTCGCGAACGGAATGAGGAACTCGAGAAATTCCTGTTGCATCTGAAAGCAGAAACTCGCCCGATTGCAAGGGTATGTGTATTTTTGCCCTAGGCCATAGTGGTTATTGGTTTCGAGTATCAGACTTGCGAAAATTTTGATGGTTCCTCAACCATTCCTTAACTTCAAACTCCCATATCTCGCGAACGGATTGACGAACTCGAGAAATTCCTGTTGCATCTGAAAGTAGAACCTCGCCCGATTACTACGATATGTGTATTTTTCCCCTAGGCCATTGTAGTTATTGGTTTCGAATACAGACTTGCGAAAATTTTGATGGTTTCTCAAACATTCCTTAAATTCAACCTCCCATATCTCGCGAACGGATTGACGAACTCGAGAAATTCCTGTTGCATCTGAAAGCAGAAACTCGCTCGATTACAAGGGTATGTGTATTTTTGCCCTAGGCCATAGTGGTTATTGGTTTCGAGTATCAGACTTGCGAAAATTTTGATGGTTCCTCAACCATTCCTTAACTTCAAACTCCCATATCTCGCGAACGGATTGTCGAACTCGAGAAATTCCTGTTGCATCTGAAAGTAAAACCTCGCCCGATTACTACGGTATGTGTATTTTTCCCCTAGGCCATTGTAGTTATTGGTATCGAATATCAGACTTGCGAAAATTTTGATGGTTTCTCAACCATTCCTTAACTTCAAACTCCCATATCTCGCGAACGGATTGACGAACTCGAGAAATTCCTGTTGCATCTGAAAGCAGATACTCGTCCGATTACAACGGTATGTGTATTTTTGCCCTATACCATAGTAGTTATTGGTTTCGAGTATCAGACTTGCGAAAATTTTGATGGTTTCTCAACCATTGCTTAACTTCAGACTCCCATATCTCGCGAACGGATAGACGAACTCGAGATTTTCCTGTTGCATCTGAAAGCAGAAACTTGCCCGATTACAACGGTATGTGTATTTTTGCCGTAGGCAATAGTAGTTATTGGTATCGAGTATCAGACTTGCGAAAATTCTGATGGTTTCTCAACCATTCCTCAACTTCAAACTCCCATATCTCGCGAACGGATTGACGAACTCGAGAAATTCCTGTTGAATCAAAAAGTAGAACCTCGCCCGGTAACTACGATATGTGAATTTTTCCCCTAGGCCATTGTAGTTATTGGTTTCGAATATCAGACTTGCGAAAATTTTGATGGTTTCTCAACCATTCCTTAACTTCAACCTCCCATATCTCGCGAACGGATTGACGAACTCGAGAAATTCCTGTTGCATCTGAAAGCAGAAACTCGTCCGATTACAGCGGTATGTGTATTTTTGCCCTAGGCCATACTAGTTATTGGTTTCGAGTATCAGACTTGCGAAAATTTTGATGGTTCCTCAACCATTCCTTAACTTCAAACTCCCATATCTCGCGAACGGATTGTCGAACTCGAGAAATTCCTGTTGCATCTGAAAGCAGAAACTCGCCCGATAACAACGGTATGTGTATTTTTGCCCTAGGTCATAGTAGTTATTGGTTTCGAGTATCAGACTTGCGAAAATTTTGATGGTTTCTCAACCATTCCTTAACTTCAAACTCCCATATCTCGCGAACGGAATGTCGAACTCGAGAAATTCCTGTTGCATCTGAAAGCAGAAACTCGCCCGATAACAACGGTATGTGTATTTTTGCCCTAGGTCATAGTAGTTATTGGTTTCGAGTATCAGACTTGCGAAAATTTTGATGGTTTCTCAACCATTCCTTAATTTCAAACTCCCATATCTCGCGAACGGAATGAGGAACTCAAGAAATTCCTGTTGCATCTGAAAGCAGAAACTCGCCCGATTACAAGGGTATGTGTATTTTTGCCCTAGGCCATACTAGTTATTGGTTTCGAGTATCAGACTTGCGAAAATTTTGATGGTTCCTCAACCATTCCTTAACTTCAAACTCCCATATCTCGCGAACGGATTGTCGAACTCGAGAAATTCCTGTTGCATCTGAAAGTAAAACCTCGCCCGATTACTACGCTATGTGTATTTTTCCCCTAGGCCATTGTAGTTATTGGTATCGAATATCAGACTTGCGAAAATTTTGATGGTTTCTCAACCATTCCTTAACTTCAAACTCCCATATCTAGCGAACGGAATGAATAACTCGAGAAATTCCTGTTGCATCTGAATGCAGAAACTCGCTCGATTACAAGGGTATGTGTATTTTTGCCCTAGGCCATAGTGGTTATTGGTTTCGAGTATCAGACTTGCGAAAATTTTGATGGTTCCTCAACCATTCCTTAACTTCAAACTCCCATATCTCGCGAACGGATTGTCGAACTCGAGAAATTCCTGTTGCATCTGAAAGTAAAACCTCGCCCGATTACTACGGTATGTGTATTTTTCCCCTAGGCCATTGTAGTTATTGGTATCGAATATCAGACTTGCGAAAATTTTGATGGTTTCTCAACCATTCCTTAACTTCAAACTCCCATATCTCGCGAACGGATTGACGAACTCGAGAAATTCCTGTTGCATCTGAAAGCAGATACTCGTCCGATTACAACGGTATGTGTATTTTTGCCCTATACCATAGTAGTTATTGGTTTCGAGTATCAGACTTGCGAAAATTTTGATGGTTTCTGAACCATTGCTTAACTTCAGACTCCCATATCTCGCGAACGGATAGACGAACTCGAGATTTTCCTGTTGCATCTGAAAGCAGAAACTCGCCCGATTACAACGGTATGTGTATTTTTGCCGTAGGCAATAGTAGTTATTGGTATCGAGTATCAGACTTGCGAAAATTCTGATGGTTTCTCAACCATTCCTCAACTTCAAACTCCCATATCTCGCGAACGGATTGACGAACTCGAGAAATTCCTGTTGCATCAAAAAGTAGAACCTCGCCCGGTAACTACGATATGTGAATTTTTCCCCTAGGCCATTGTAGTTATTGGTTTCGAATATCAGACTTGCGAAAATTTTGATGGTTTCTCAACCATTCCTTAACTTCAACCTCCCATATCTCGCGAACGGATTGACGAACTCGAGAAATTCCTGTTGCATCTGAAAGCAGAAACTCGTCCGATTACAGCGGTATGTGTATTTTTGCCCTAGGCCATACTAGTTATTGGTTTCGAGTATCAGACTTGCGAAAATTTTGATGGTTCCTCAACCATTCCTTAACTTCAAACTCCCATATCTCGCGAACGGATTGTCGAACTCGAGAAATTCCTGTTGCATCTGAAAGCAGAAACTCGCCCGATAACAACGGTATGTGTATTTTTGCCCTAGGTCATAGTAGTTATTGGTTTCGAGTATCAGACTTGCGAAAATTTTGATGGTTTCTCAACCATTCCTTAACTTCAAACTCCCATATCTCGCGAAAGGATTGACAAACTCGAGAAATTCCTGTTGCATCTGAAAGCAGAAACTCGCCCGATTACAATGGCATGTGTATTTTTGCCCTAGGCCATTGTAGTTATTGGTTTCGAGTATCAGACTTGCGAAAATTTTGATGGTTTCTCAACCATTCCTTAATTTCAAACTCCCATATCTCGCGAACGGAATGAGGAACTCAAGAAATTCCTGTTGCATCTGAAAGCAGAAACTCGCCCGATTACAAGGGTATGTGTATTTTTGCCCTAGGCCATACTAGTTATTGGTTTCGAGTATCAGACTTGCGAAAATTTTGATGGTTCCTCAACCATTCCTTAACTTCAAACTCCCATATCTCGCGAACGGATTGACGAACTCGAGAAATTCCTGTTGCATCTGAAAGCAGATACTCGTCCGATTACAACGGTATGTGTATTTTTGCCCTATACCATAGTAGTTATTGGTTTCGAGTATCAGACTTGCGAAAATTTTGATGGTTTCTCAACCATTCCTTAACTTCAAACTCCCATATCTCGCGAACGGATTGACGAACTCGAGAAATTCCTGTTGCATCTGAAAGCAGATACTCGTCCGATTACAACGGTATGTGTATTTTTGCCCTATACCATAGTAGTTATTGGTTTCGAGTATCAGACTTGCGAAAATTTTGATGGTTTCTCAACCATTCCTTAACTTCAAACTCCCATATCTCGCGAACGGATTGACGAACTCGAGAAATTCCTGTTGCATCTGAATGTAGAACCTCGCCCGATTAGTACGATATGTGTATTTTTCCCCTAGGCCATTGTAGTTATTGGTTTCGAATATCAGACTTGCGAAAATTTTGATGGTTTCTCAACCATTCCTTAACTTCAACCTCCCATATCTCGCGAACGGCTGACGAACTCGAGAAATTCCTGTTGCATCTGAAAGCAGAATCTCGTCCGATTACAACGGTATGTGTATTTTTGCCCTAGGCCATAGTAGTTATTGGTTTCGAGTATCAGACTTGCGAAAATTTTGATGGTTTCTCAACCATTCCTTAACTTCAAACTCCCATATCTCGCGAACGGATTGACGAACTCGAGAAATTCCTGTTGCATCTAAAAGTAGAACCTCGCCCGATTACTACGATATGTGTATTTTTCCCCTAGGCCATTGTAGTTATTGGTTTCGAATATCAGACTTGCGAAAATTTTGATGGTTTCTCAACCATTCCTTAACTTCAACCTCCCATATCTCGCGAACGGAATGACGAACTCGAGAAATTCCTGTTGCATCTGAAAGCAGAAACTCGTCCGATTACAACGGTATGTGTATTTTTGCCCTAGGCCATAGTAGTTATTGGTTTCGAGTATCAGACTTGCGAAAATTTTGATGGTTTCTTAACCATTCCTTAACTTCAAACTCCCATATCTCGCGAACGAATTGACGAACTCGAGAAATTCCTGTTGCATCTGAAAGCAGAAACTCGTCCGATTACAACGGTATGTAAATTTTTGCCCTAGGCCATAGTAGCTATTGGTTTCGAGTATCAGACTTGCGAAAATTTTGATGGTTTCTCAACCATTCCTTAATTTCAGACTCCCATATCTCGCGAACGGAATGAGGAACTCGAGAAATTCCTGTTGCATCTGAAAGCAGAAACTCGCCCGATTACAATGGCATGTGTATTTTTGCCCTAGGCCATTGTAGTTATTGGTTTCGAGTATCAGACATGCGAAGATTTTGATGGTTTCTTAACCATTCCTTAACTTCAAACTCCCATATCTCGCGAACGGATTGTCGAACTCGAGAAATTCCTGTTGCATCTGAAAGCAGAAACTCGCCCGATAACAACGGTATGTGTATTTTTGCCCTAGGTCATAGTAGTTATTGGTTTCGAGTATCAGACTTGCGAAAATTTTGATGGTTTCTCAACCATTCCTTAACTTCAAACTCCCATATCTCGCGAAAGGATTGACAAACTCGAGAAATTCCTGTTGCATCTGAAAGCAGAAACTCGCCCGATTACAATGGCATGTGTATTTTTGCCCTAGGCCATTGTAGTTTTTGGTTTCGAGTATCAGACTTGCGAAAATTTTGATGGTTTCTCAACCATTCCTTAATTTCAAACTCCCATATCTCGCGAACGGAATGAGGAACTCGAGAAATTCCTGTTGCATCTGAAAGCAGAAACTCGCCCGATTACAAGGGTATGTGTATTTTTGCCCTAGGCCATACTAGTTATTGGTTTCGAGTATCAGACTTGCGAAAATTTTGATGGTTCCTCAACCATTCCTTAACTTCAAACTCCCATATCTCGCGAACGGATTGTCGAACTCGAGAAATTCCTGTTGCATCTGAAAGCAGAAACTCGCCCGATAACAACGGTATGTGTATTTTTGCCCTAGGTCATAGTAGTTATTGGTTTCGAGTATCAGACTTGCGAAAATTTTGATGGTTTCTCAACCATTCCTTAACTTCAAACTCCCATATCTCGCGAAAGGATTGACAAACTCGAGAAATTCCTGTTGCATCTGAAAGCAGAAACTCGTCCGATTACAACGGTATGTGTATTTTTGCCCTAGGCCATAGTAGTTATTGGTTTCGAGTATCAGGCTTGCGAAAATTTTGATGGTTCCTCAACCATTCCTTAACTTCAAACTCCCATATCTCGCGAACGGATTGTCGAACTCGAGAAATTCCTGTTGCATCTGAAAGCAGAAACTCGCCCGATAACAACGGTATGTAAATTTTTGCCCTAGGCCATAGTAGCTATTGGTTTCGAGTATCAGACTTGCGAAAATTTTGATGGTTTCTCAACCATTCCTTAATTTCAAACTCCCATATCTCGCGAACGGAATGAGGAACTCGAGAAGTTCCTGTTGCATCTGAAAGCAGAAAAACGCCCGATTACAAGGGTATTTGTATTTTTGCCCTAGGCCATAGTGGTTATTGGTTTCGAGTATCAGACTTGCGAAAATTTTGATGGTTCGTCAACCATTCCTTAACTTCAAACTCCCATATCTCGCGAACGGATTGTCGAACTCGAGAAATTCCTGTTGCATCTGAAAGTAGAAACTCGCCCGATAACAACGGTATGTGTATTTTTGCCCTAGGTCATAGTAGTTATTGGTTTCGAGGATCAGACTTGCGAAAATTTTGATGGTTTCTCAACCATTCCTTAATTTCAAACTCCCATATCTCGCGAACGGAATGAGGAACTCGAGAAATTCCTGTTGCATCTGAAAGCAGAAACTCGCCCGATTACAAGGGTATGTGTATTTTTGCCCTAGGCCATAGTGTTTATTGGTTTCGAGTATCAGACTTGCGAAAATTTTGATGGTTCCTCAACCATTCCTTAACTTCAAACTCCCATATCTCGCGAACGGATTGACGAACTCGAGAAATTCCTGTTGCATCTGAAAGTAAAACCTCGCCCGATTACTACGGTATGTGTATTTTTCCCCTAGGCCATTGTAGTTATTGGTTTCGAATATCAGACTTGCGAAAATTTCGATGGTTTCTCAACCATTCCTTAACTTCAAACTCCCATATCTCGCGAACGGATTGACGAACTCGAGAAATTCCTGTTGCATCTGAAAGCAGAAACTCGTCCGATTACAGCGGTATGTGTATTTTTGCCCTAGGCCATACTAGTTATTGGTTTCGAGTATCAGACTTGCGAAAATTTTGATGGTTCCTCAACCATTCCTTAACTTCAAACTCCCATATCTCGCGAACGGATTGTCGAACTCGAGAAATTCCTGTTGCATCTGAAAGCAGAAACTCGCCCGATAACAACGGTATGTGTATTTTTGCCCTAGGTCATAGTAGTTATTGGTTTCGAGTATCAGACTTGCGAAAATTTTGATGGTTTCTCAACCATTCCTTAACTTCAAACTCCCATATCTCGCGAAAGGATTGACAAACTCGAGAAATTCCTGTTGCATCTGAAAGCAGAAACTCGCCCGATTACAATGGCATGTGTATTTTTGCCCTAGGCCATTGTATTTATTGGTTTCGAGTATCAGACTTGCGAAAATTTTGATGGTTTCTCAACCATTCCTTAATTTCAAACTCCCATATCTCGCGAACGGAATGAGGAACTCAAGAAATTCCTGTTGCATCTGAAAGCAGAAACTCGCCCGATTACAAGGGTATGTGTATTTTTGCCCTAGGCCATACTAGTTATTGGTTTCGAGTATCAGACTTGCGAAAATTTTGATGGTTCCTCAACCATTCCTTAACTTCAAACTCCCATATCTCGCGAACGGATTGACGAACTCGAGAAATTCCTGTTGCATCTGAAAGCAGATACTCGTCCGATTACAACGGTATGTGTATTTTTGCCCTATACCATAGTAGTTATTGGTTTCGAGTATCAGACTTGCGAAAATTTTGATGGTTTCTGAACCATTGCTTAACTTCAGACTCCCATATCTCGCGAACGGATAGACGAACTCGAGATTTTCCTGTTGCATCTGAAAGCAGAAACTCGTCCGATTACAACGGTATGTGTATTTTTGCCGTAGGCAATAGTAGTTATTGGTATCGAGTATCAGACTTGCGAAAATTCTGATGGTTTCTCAACCATTCCTCAACTTCAAACTCCCATATCTCGCGAACGGATTGACGAACTCGAGAAATTCCTGTTGCATCAAAAAGTAGAACCTCGCCCGGTAACTACGATATGTGTATTTTTCCCCTAGGCCATTGTAGTTATTGGTTTCGAATATCAGACTTGCGAAAATTTTGATGGTTTCTCAACCATTCCTTAACTTCAACCTCCCATATCTCGCGAAAGGATTGACAAACTCGAGAAATTCCTGTTGCATCTGAAAGCAGAAACTCGCCCGATTACAATGGCATGTGTATTTTTGCCCTAGGCCATTGTAGTTATTGGTTTCGAGTATCAGACTTGCGAAAATTTTGATGTTTTCTCAACCATTCCTTAACTTCAAACTCCCATATCTCGCGAACGGATTGACGAACTCGAGAAATTCCTGTTGCATCTGAAAGTAGAACCTCGCCCGAATAGTACGATATGTGTATTTTTCCCCTAGGACATTGTAGTTATTGGTTTCGAATATCAGACTTGCGAAAATTTTGATGGTTTCTCAACCATTCCTTAACTTCAAACTCCCATATCTCGCGAACGGATTGACGAACTCGAGAAATTCCTGTTGCATCTGAATGTAGAACCTCGCCCGATTAGTACGATATGTGTATTTTTCCCCTAGGCCATTGTAGTTATTGGTTTCGAATATCAGACTTGCGAAAATTTTGATGGTTTCTCAACCATTCCTTAACTTCAACCTCCCATATCTCGCGAACGGATGACGAACTCGAGAAATTCCTGTTGCATCTGAAAGCAGAATCTCGTCCGATTACAACGGTATGTGTATTTTTGCCCTAGGCCATAGTAGTTATTGGTTTCGAGTATCAGACTTGCGAAAATTTTGATGGTTTCTCAACCATTCCTTAACTTCAAACTCCCATATCTCGCGAACGGATTGACGAACTCGAGAAATTCCTGTTGCATCTAAAAGTAGAACCTCGCCCGATTACTACGATATGTGTATTTTTCCCCTAGGCCATTGTAGTTATTGGTTTCGAATATCAGACTTGCGAAAATTTTGATGGTTTCTCAACCATTCCTTAACTTCAACCTCCCATATCTCGCGAACGGAATGACGAACTCGAGAAATTCCTGTTGCATCTGAAAGCAGAAACTCGTCCGATTACAACGGTATGTGTATTTTTGCCCTAGGCCATAGTAGTTATTGGTTTCGAGTATCAGACTTGCGAAAATTTTGATGGTTTCTTAACCATTCCTTAACTTCAAACTCCCATATCTCGCGAACGAATTGACGAACTCGAGAAATTCCTGTTGCATCTGAAAGCAGAAACTCGTCCGATTACAACGGTATGTAAATTTTTGCCCTAGGCCATAGTAGCTATTGGTTTCGAGTATCAGACTTGCGAAAATTTTGATGGTTTCTCAACCATTCCTTAATTTCAGACTCCCATATCTCGCGAACGGAATGAGGAACTCGAGAAATTCCTGTTGCATCTGAAAGCAGAAACTCGCCCGATTACAATGGCATGTGTATTTTTGCCCTAGGCCATTGTAGTTATTGGTTTCGAGTATCAGACATGCGAAGATTTTGATGGTTTCTTAACCATTCCTTAACTTCAAACTCCCATATCTCGCGAACGGATTGTCGAACTCGAGAAATTCCTGTTGCATCTGAAAGCAGAAACTCGCCCGATAACAACGGTATGTGTATTTTTGCCCTAGGTCATAGTAGTTATTGGTTTCGAGTATCAGACTTGCGAAAATTTTGATGGTTTCTCAACCATTCCTTAACTTCAAACTCCCATATCTCGCGAAAGGATTGACAAACTCGAGAAATTCCTGTTGCATCTGAAAGCAGAAACTCGCCCGATTACAATGGCATGTGTATTTTTGCCCTAGGCCATTGTAGTTTTTGGTTTCGAGTATCAGACTTGCGAAAATTTTGATGGTTTCTCAACCATTCCTTAATTTCAAACTCCCATATCTCGCGAACGGAATGAGGAACTCGAGAAATTCCTGTTGCATCTGAAAGCAGAAACTCGCCCGATTACAAGGGTATGTGTATTTTTGCCCTAGGCCATACTAGTTATTGGTTTCGAGTATCAGACTTGCGAAAATTTTGATGGTTCCTCAACCATTCCTTAACTTCAAACTCCCATATCTCGCGAACGGATTGTCGAACTCGAGAAATTCCTGTTGCATCTGAAAGCAGAAACTCGCCCGATAACAACGGTATGTGTATTTTTGCCCTAGGTCATAGTAGTTATTGGTTTCGAGTATCAGACTTGCGAAAATTTTGATGGTTTCTCAACCATTCCTTAACTTCAAACTCCCATATCTCGCGAAAGGATTGACAAACTCGAGAAATTCCTGTTGCATCTGAAAGCAGAAACTCGTCCGATTACAACGGTATGTGTATTTTTGCCCTAGGCCATAGTAGTTATTGGTTTCGAGTATCAGGCTTGCGAAAATTTTGATGGTTCCTCAACCATTCCTTAACTTCAAACTCCCATATCTCGCGAACGGATTGTCGAACTCGAGAAATTCCTGTTGCATCTGAAAGCAGAAACTCGCCCGATAACAACGGTATGTAAATTTTTGCCCTAGGCCATAGTAGCTATTGGTTTCGAGTATCAGACTTGCGAAAATTTTGATGGTTTCTCAACCATTCCTTAATTTCAAACTCCCATATCTCGCGAACGGAATGAGGAACTCGAGAAGTTCCTGTTGCATCTGAAAGCAGAAAAACGCCCGATTACAAGGGTATTTGTATTTTTGCCCTAGGCCATAGTGGTTATTGGTTTCGAGTATCAGACTTGCGAAAATTTTGATGGTTCGTCAACCATTCCTTAACTTCAAACTCCCATATCTCGCGAACGGATTGTCGAACTCGAGAAATTCCTGTTGCATCTGAAAGCAGAAACTCGCCCGATAACAACGGTATGTGTATTTTTGCCCTAGGTCATAGTAGTTATTGGTTTCGAGGATCAGACTTGCGAAAATTTTGATGGTTTCTCAACCATTCCTTAATTTCAAACTCCCATATCTCGCGAACGGAATGAGGAACTCGAGAAATTCCTGTTGCATCTGAAAGCAGAAACTCGCCCGATTACAAGGGTATGTGTATTTTTGCCCTAGGCCATAGTGTTTATTGGTTTCGAGTATCAGACTTGCGAAAATTTTGATGGTTCCTCAACCATTCCTTAACTTCAAACTCCCATATCTCGCGAACGGATTGACGAACTCGAGAAATTCCTGTTGCATCTGAAAGTAAAACCTCGCCCGATTACTACGGTATGTGTATTTTTCCCCTAGGCCATTGTAGTTATTGGTTTCGAATATCAGACTTGCGAAAATTTCGATGGTTTCTCAACCATTCCTTAACTTCAAACTCCCATATCTCGCGAACGGATTGACGAACTGGAGAAATTCCTGTTGCATCTGAAAGCAGATACTCGTCCGATTACAACGGTATGTGTATTTTTGCCCTATACCATAGTTGTTATTGGTTTCGCTTAGCAGACATGCGAAAATTTTGATGGTTTCTCAACCATTCCTTAACTTCAAACTCCCATATCTCGCGAACGGATTGACAAACTCGAGAAATTCCTGTTGCATCTGAAAGCAGAAACTCACCCGATTACAATGGCATGTGTATTTTTGCCCTAGGCCATAGTAGTTATTGGTTTCTAGTATCAGACATGCGAAGATTTTGATAGTTTCTTAACCATTCCTTAACTTCAAACTCCCATATCTCGATTCGAATGGACGAACTCGAGAAATTCCTGTTGCGTGTGAAAGCAGAAACTCGTCCGATTACAACGGTATGTGAATTTTTGCCCTAGGCCATAGTAGTTATTGGTTTCCAGTATCAGACTTGCGAAAATTTTGATGGTTTCTCAACCATTCCTTAAATTCATATTCCCATATCTCGCTAACGGAATAAGGAAATCGAGAAAATCTTGTTGCATCTGAAAGCAGATACTCTCCCGATTACAACGGTATGTGTATTTTTGCCCTAGGCCATAGTAGTTATTGGTTTCGAGTATCACACTTGCGAAAATTTTGATGGATTCTCAACCATTCCTTAACTTTAAACTCCCATATCTCGCGAACGGATTGACGAACTCGGGAAATTCCTGTTGCATCTGAGAGCAGAAACTCGCCCGATTACAACGGCATGTGTATTTTTGCCCTAGGCCATAGTAGTTATTGGTTTCGAGTATCAGACATGCGAAGATTTTGATGGTTTCTTAACCATTCCTTAACTTCAAACTCCCATATCTCGCGAACGGATTGTCGAACTCGAGAAATTCCTGTTGCATCTGAAAGCAGAAACTCGCCCGATAACAACGGTATGTGTATTTTTGCCCTAGGTCATAGTAGTTATTGGTTTCGAGTATCAGACTTGCGAAAATTTTGATGGTTTCTCAACCATTCCTTAACTTCAAACTCCCATATCTCGCGAAAGGATTGACAAACTCGAGAAATTCCTGTTGCATCTGAAAGCAGAAACTCGCCCGATTACAATGGCATGTGTATTTTTGCCCTAGGCCATTGTAGTTTTTGGTTTCGAGTATCAGACTTGCGAAAATTTTGATGGTTTCTCAACCATTCCTTAATTTCAAACTCCCATATCTCGCGAACGGAATGAGGAACTCGAGAAATTCCTGTTGCATCTGAAAGCAGAAACTCGCCCGATTACAAGGGTATGTGTATTTTTGCCCTAGGCCATACTAGTTATTGGTTTTGAGTATCAGACTTGCGAAAATTTTGATGGTTCCTCAACCATTCCTTAACTTCAAACTCCCATATCTCGCGAACGGATTGTCGAACTCGAGAAATTCCTGTTGCATCTGAAAGCAGAAACTCGCCCGATAACAACGGTATGTGTATTTTTGCCCTAGGTCATAGTAGTTATTGGTTTCGAGTATCAGACTTGCGAAAATTTTGATGGTTTCTCAACCATTCCTTAACTTCAAACTCCCATATCTCGCGAAAGGATTGACAAACTCGAGAAATTCCTGTTGCATCTGAAAGCAGAAACTCGTCCGATTACAACGGTATGTGTATTTTTGCCCTAGGCCATAGTAGTTATTGGTTTCGAGTATCAGGCTTGCGAAAATTTTGATGGTTCCTCAACCATTCCTTAACTTCAAACTCCCATATCTCGCGAACGGATTGTCGAACTCGAGAAATTCCTGTTGCATCTGAAAGCAGAAACTCGCCCGATAACAACGGTATGTAAATTTTTGCCCTAGGCCATAGTAGCTATTGGTTTCGAGTATCAGACTTGCGAAAATTTTGATGGTTTCTCAACCATTCCTTAATTTCAAACTCCCATATCTCGCGAACGGAATGAGGAACTCGAGAAGTTCCTGTTGCATCTGAAAGCAGAAAAACGCCCGATTACAAGGGTATTTGTATTTTTGCCCTAGGCCATAGTGGTTATTGGTTTCGAGTATCAGACTTGCGAAAATTTTGATGGTTTCTCAACCATTCCTTAACTTCAAACTCCCATATCTCGCGAACGAATTGACGAACTCGAGAAATTCCTGTTGCATCTGAAAGTAGAACCTCGCCCGATTACTACGATATGTGTATTTTTCCCCTAGGCCATTGTAGTTATTGGTTTCGAATATCAGACTTGCGAAAATTTTGATGGTTTCTCAACCATTCCTTAAATTCAACCTTCCATATCTCGCGAACGGATTGACGAACTCGAGAAATTCCTGTTGCATCTGAAAGCAGAAACTCGTCCGATTACAACGGTATGTGTATTTTTGCCCTAGGCCATAGTAGTTATTGGTTTCGAGTATCAGGCTTGCGAAAATTTTGATGGTTCCACAACCATTCCTTAACTTCAAACTCCCATATCTCGCGAACGGATTGTCGAACTCGAGAAATTCCTGTTGCATCTGAAAGCAGAAACTCGCCCGATAACAACGGTATGTGTATTTTTGCCCTAGGTCATAGTAGTTATTGGTTTCGAGGATCAGACTTGCGAAAATTTTGATGGTTTCTCAACCATTCCTTAATTTCAAACTCCCATATCTCGCGAACGGAATGAGGAACTCGAGAAATTCCTGTTGCATCTGAAAGCAGAAACTCGCCCGGTTACAAGGGTATGTGTATTTTTGCCCTAGGCCATAGTGTTTATTGGTTTCGAGTATCAGACTTGCGAAAATTTTGATGGTTCCTCAACCATTCCTTAACTTCAAACTCCCATATCTCGCGAACGGATTGACGAACTCGAGAAATTCCTGTTGCATCTGAAAGTAAAACCTCGCCCGATTACTACGGTATGTGTATTTTTCCCCTAGGCCATTGTAGTTATTGGTTTCGAATATCAGACTTGCGAAAATTTCGATGGTTTCTCAACCATTCCTTAACTTCAAACTCCCATATCTCGCGAACGGATTGACGAACTGGAGAAATTCCTGTTGCATCTGAAAGCAGATACTCGTCCGATTACAACGGTATGTGTATTTTTGCCCTATACCATAGTAGTTATTGGTTTCGCTTAGCAGACATGCGAAAATTTTGATGGTTTCTCAACCATTCCTTAACTTCAAACTCCCATATCTCGCGAACGGATTGACAAACTCGAGAAATTCCTGTTGCATCTGAAAGCAGAAACTCACCCGATTACAATGGCATGTGTATTTTTGCCCTAGGCCATAGTAGTTATTGGTTTCTAGTATCACACTTGCGAAAATTTTGATGGATTCTCAACCATTCCTTAACTTTAAACTCCCATATCTCGCGAACGGATTGACGAACTCGGGAAATTCCTGTTGCGTCTGAAAGCAGAAACTCGTCCGATTACAACGGTATGTGAATTTTTGCCCTAGGTCATAGTAGTTATTGGTTTCGAGTATCAGACTTGCGAAAATTTTGATGGTTTCTCAACCATTCCTTAACTTCAGACTCCCATATCTCGCGAACGGATAGACGAACTCGAGATTTTCCTGTTGCATCTGAAAGCAGAAACTCGCCCGATTACAAGAGTATGTGTATTTTTGCCGTAGGCAATAGTAGTTATTGGTATCGAGTATCAGACTTGCGAAAATTCTGATGGTTTCTCAACCATTCCTTAACTTCAAACACCCATATCTCGCGAACGGATTGACGAACTCGAGAAATTCCTGTTGCATCTGAAAGTAGAACCTCGCCCGATTACTACGATATGTGTATTTTTCTCCCTGGCCATTGTAGTTATTGGTTTCGAATATCAGACTTGCGAAAATTTTGATGGTTTCTCAACCATTCCTTAACTTCAAACTCCCATATCTCGCGAACGGATTGACGAACTCGAGAAATTCCTGTTGCATCTGAAAGTAGAAACTCGCCCGATTATTACGGTATGTGTATTTTTCCCCTAGGCCATTGTAGTTATTGGTTTCGAATATCAGACTTGCGAAAATTTTGATGGTTTCTCAACCATTCCTTAACTTCAACCTCCCATATCTCGCGAACGGATGACGAACTCGAGAAATTCCTGTTGCATCTGAAAGCAGAATCTCGTCCGATTACAACCGTATGTGTATTTTTGCCCTAGGCCATAGTAGTTATTGGTTTCGAGTATCAGACTTGCGAAAATTTTGATGGTTTCTCAACCATTCCTTAACTTCAAACTCCCATATCTCGCGAACGGATTGACGAACTCGATAAATTCCTGTTGCATCTGAAAGCAGATACTCGTCCGATTACAACGGTATGTGTATTTTTGCCCTAGGCCATAGTAGTTATTGGTTTCGAGTATCAGGCTTGCGAAAATTTTGATGGTTCCTCAACCATTCCTTAACTTCAAACTCCCATATCTCGCGAACGGATTGTCGAACTCGAGAAATTCCTGTTGCATCTGAAAGCAGAAACTCGCCCGATAACAACGGTATGTGTATTTTTGCCCTAGGTCATAGTAGTTATTGGTTTCGAGTATCAGACTTGCGAAAATTTTCATGGTTTCTCAAACATTCCTTAACTTCAGACTCCCATATGTCGCTAACGGATTGACGAACTCGAGAAATTCCTGTTGCATCTGAAAGTAGACACTCGCCCGATTACAACGGTGTGTGTATTTTTCCCCTAGGCCATTGTAGTTATTGGTATCGAGTATCAGACTTGCGAAAATTCTGATGGTTTCTCAACCATTCCTTAACTTCAAACTCCCATGTCTCGCGAACGGATTGACGAACTCGAGAAATTCCTGTTGCATCTGAAAGTAGAACCTCGCCCGATTACTACCGTATGTGTATTTTTCCCCTAAGCCATTGTAGTTATTGGTTTCGAATATCAGACTTGCGAAAATTTTGATGGTTTCTCAACCATTCCTTAACTTCAAACTCCCATATCTCGCGAACGGATTGACGAACTCGAGAAATTCCTGTTGCATCTGAAAGCAGATACTCGTCCGATTACAACGGTATGTGTATTTTTGCCCTATACCATAGTAGTTATTGGTTTCGCTTATCAGACATGCGAAAATTTTGATGGTTTCTCAACCATTCCTTAACTTCAAACTCCCATATCTCGCGAACGGATTGACAAACTCGAGAAATTCCTGTTGCATCTGAAAGCAGAAACTCACCCGATTACAATGGCATGTGTATTTTTGCCCTAGGCCATAGTAGTTATTGGTTTCTAGTATCAGACATGCGAAGATTTTGATAGTTTCTTAACCATTCCTTAACTTCAAACTCCCATATCTCGATTCGAATTGACGAACTCGAGAAATTCCTGTTGCGTCTGAAAGCAGAAACTCGTCCGATTACAACGGTATGTGAATTTTTGCCCTAGGCCATAGTAGTTATTGGTTTCCAGTATCAGACTTGCGAAAATTTTGATGGTTTCTCAACCATTCCTTAAATTCATATTCCCATATCTCGCTAACGGAATAAGGAAATCGAGAAAATCTTGTTGCATCTGAAAGCAGATACTCGCCCGATTACAACGGTATGTGTATTTTTGCCCTAGGCCATAGTAGTTATTGGTTTCGAGTATCACACTTGCGAAAATTTTGATGGATTCTCAACCATTCCTTAACTTTAAACTCCCATATCTCGCGAACGGATTGACGAACTCGGGAAATTCCTGTTGCATCTGAGAGCAGAAACTCGCCCGATTACAACGGCATGTGTATTTTTGCCCTAGGCCATAGTAGTTATTGGTTTCGAGTATCAGACATGCGAAGATTTTGATGGATTCTTAACCATTCCTTAACTTCAAACTCCCATATCTCGATACGAATTGACGAACTCGAGAAATTCCTGTTGCGTCTGAAAGCAGAAACTCGTCCGATTACAACGGTATGTGAATTTTTGCCCTAGGTCATAGTAGTTATTGGTTTCGAGTATCAGACTTGCGAAAATTTTGATGGTTTCTCAACCATTCCTTAACTTCAAACTCCCATATCTCGTGAACGGAATGAGGAACTCGAGAAATTCCTGTTGCATCTGAAAGTAGACACTCACGCGATTACAACGGTATGTGTATTTTTCCCCTAGGCCATTGTAGTTATTGGTTTCGAATATCAGACTTGCGAAAATTTTGATGGTTTCTCAACCATTCCTTAACTTCAACCTCCCATATCTCGCGAACGGATGACGAACTCGAGAAATTCCTGTTGCATCTGAAAGTAGAAACTCGCCCGATTATTACGTTATGTGTATTTTTCCCCTAGGCCATTGTAGTTATTGGTTTCGAATATCAGACTTGCGAAAATTTTGATGGTTTCTCAACCATTCCTTAACTTCAACCTCCCATATCTCGCGAACGGATGACGAACTCGAGAAATTCCTGTTGCATCTGAAAGCAGAATCTCGTCAGATTACAACGGTATGTGTATTTTTGCCCTAGGCCATAGTAGTTATTGGTTTCGAGTATCAGACTTGCGAAAATTTTGATGGTTTCTCAACCATTCCTTAACTTCAAACTCCCATATCTCGCGAACGGATTGACGAACTCGATAAATTCCTGTTGCATCTGAAAGCAGAAACTCGTCCGATTACAACGGTATGTGTATTTTTGCCCTAGGCCATAGTAGTTATTGGTTTCGAGTATCAGGCTTGCGAAAATTTTGATGGTTCCTCAACCATTCCTTAACTTCAAACTCCCATATCTCGCGAACGGATTGTCGAACTCGAGAAATACCTGTTGCATCTGAAAGCAGAAACTCGCCCGATAACAACGGTATGTGTATTTTTGCCCTAGGTCATAGTAGTTATTGGTTTCGAGTATCAGACTTGCGAAAATTTTGATGGTTTCTCAACCATTCCTTAATTTCAAACTCCCATATCTCGCGAACGGAATGAGGAACTCGAGAAGTTCCTGTTGCATCTGAAAGCAGAAAAACGCCCGATTACAAGGGTATTTGTATTTTTGCCCTAGGCCATAGTGGTTATTGGTTTCGAGTATCAGACTTGCGAAAATTTTGATGGTTTCTCAACCATTCCTTAACTTCAAACTCCCATATCTCGCGAACGAATTGACGAACTCGAGAAATTCCTGTTGCATCTGAAAGTAGAACCTCGCCCGATTACTACGATATGTGTATTTTTCCCCTAGGCCATTGTAGTTATTGGTTTCGAATATCAGACTTGCGAAAATTTTGATGGTTTCTCAACCATTCCTTAAATTCAACCTTCCATATCTCGCGAACGGATTGACGAACTCGAGAAATTCCTGTTGCATCTGAAAGCAGAAACTCGTCCGATTACAACGGTATGTGTATTTTTGCCCTAGGCCATAGTAGTTATTGGTTTCGAGTATCAGGCTTGCGAAAATTTTGATGGTTCCACAACCATTCCTTAACTTCAAACTCCCATATCTCGCGAACGGATTGTCGAACTCGAGAAATTCCTGTTGCATCTGAAAGCAGAAACTCGCCCGATAACAACGGTATGTGTATTTTTGCCCTAGGTCATAGTAGTTATTGGTTTCGAGGATCAGACTTGCGAAAATTTTGATGGTTTCTCAACCATTCCTTAATTTCAAACTCCCATATCTCGCGAACGGAATGAGGAACTCGAGAAATTCCTGTTGCATCTGAAAGCAGAAACTCGCCCGGTTACAAGGGTATGTGTATTTTTGCCCTAGGCCATAGTGTTTATTGGTTTCGAGTATCAGACTTGCGAAAATTTTGATGGTTCCTCAACCATTCCTTAACTTCAAACTCCCATATCTCGCGAACGGATTGACGAACTCGAGAAATTCCTGTTGCATCTGAAAGTAAAACCTCGCCCGATTACTACGGTATGTGTATTTTTCCCCTAGGCCATTGTAGTTATTGGTTTCGAATATCAGACTTGCGAAAATTTCGATGGTTTCTCAACCATTCCTTAACTTCAAACTCCCATATCTCGCGAACGGATTGACGAACTGGAGAAATTCCTGTTGCATCTGAAAGCAGATACTCGTCCGATTACAACGGTATGTGTATTTTTGCCCTATACCATAGTAGTTATTGGTTTCGCTTAGCAGACATGCGAAAATTTTGATGGTTTCTCAACCATTCCTTAACTTCAAACTCCCATATCTCGCGAACGGATTGACAAACTCGAGAAATTCCTGTTGCATCTGAAAGCAGAAACTCACCCGATTACAATGGCATGTGTATTTTTGCCCTAGGCCATAGTAGTTATTGGTTTCTAGTATCACACTTGCGAAAATTTTGATGGATTCTCAACCATTCCTTAACTTTAAACTCCCATATCTCGCGAACGGATTGACGAACTCGGGAAATTCCTGTTGCGTCTGAAAGCAGAAACTCGTCCGATTACAACGGTATGTGAATTTTTGCCCTAGGTCATAGTAGTTATTGGTTTCGAGTATCAGACTTGCGAAAATTTTGATGGTTTCTCAACCATTCCTTAACTTCAGACTCCCATATCTCGCGAACGGATAGACGAACTCGAGATTTTCCTGTTGCATCTGAAAGCAGAAACTCGCCCGATTACAAGAGTATGTGTATTTTTGCCGTAGGCAATAGTAGTTATTGGTATCGAGTATCAGACTTGCGAAAATTCTGATGGTTTCTCAACCATTCCTTAACTTCAAACACCCATATCTCGCGAACGGATTGACGAACTCGAGAAATTCCTGTTGCATCTGAAAGTAGAACCTCGCCCGATTACTACGATATGTGTATTTTTCTCCCTGGCCATTGTAGTTATTGGTTTCGAATATCAGACTTGCGAAAATTTTGATGGTTTCTCAACCATTCCTTAACTTCAAACTCCCATATCTCGCGAACGGATTGACGAACTCGAGAAATTCCTGTTGCATCTGAAAGTAGAAACTCGCCCGATTATTACGGTATGTGTATTTTTCCCCTAGGCCATTGTAGTTATTGGTTTCGAATATCAGACTTGCGAAAATTTTGATGGTTTCTCAACCATTCCTTAACTTCAACCTCCCATATCTCGCGAACGGATGACGAACTCGAGAAATTCCTGTTGCATCTGAAAGCAGAATCTCGTCCGATTACAACCGTATGTGTATTTTTGCCCTAGGCCATAGTAGTTATTGGTTTCGAGTATCAGACTTGCGAAAATTTTGATGGTTTCTCAACCATTCCTTAACTTCAAACTCCCATATCTCGCGAACGGATTGACGAACTCGATAAATTCCTGTTGCATCTGAAAGCAGATACTCGTCCGATTACAACGGTATGTGTATTTTTGCCCTAGGCCATAGTAGTTATTGGTTTCGAGTATCAGGCTTGCGAAAATTTTGATGGTTCCTCAACCATTCCTTAACTTCAAACTCCCATATCTCGCGAACGGATTGTCGAACTCGAGAAATTCCTGTTGCATCTGAAAGCAGAAACTCGCCCGATAACAACGGTATGTGTATTTTTGCCCTAGGTCATAGTAGTTATTGGTTTCGAGTATCAGACTTGCGAAAATTTTCATGGTTTCTCAAACATTCCTTAACTTCAGACTCCCATATGTCGCTAACGGATTGACGAACTCGAGAAATTCCTGTTGCATCTGAAAGTAGACACTCGCCCGATTACAACGGTGTGTGTATTTTTCCCCTAGGCCATTGTAGTTATTGGTATCGAGTATCAGACTTGCGAAAATTCTGATGGTTTCTCAACCATTCCTTAACTTCAAACTCCCATGTCTCGCGAACGGATTGACGAACTCGAGAAATTCCTGTTGCATCTGAAAGTAGAACCTCGCCCGATTACTACCGTATGTGTATTTTTCCCCTAAGCCATTGTAGTTATTGGTTTCGAATATCAGACTTGCGAAAATTTTGATGGTTTCTCAACCATTCCTTAACTTCAAACTCCCATATCTCGCGAACGGATTGACGAACTCGAGAAATTCCTGTTGCATCTGAAAGCAGATACTCGTCCGATTACAACGGTATGTGTATTTTTGCCCTATACCATAGTAGTTATTGGTTTCGCTTATCAGACATGCGAAAATTTTGATGGTTTCTCAACCATTCCTTAACTTCAAACTCCCATATCTCGCGAACGGATTGACAAACTCGAGAAATTCCTGTTGCATCTGAAAGCAGAAACTCACCCGATTACAATGGCATGTGTATTTTTGCCCTAGGCCATAGTAGTTATTGGTTTCTAGTATCAGACATGCGAAGATTTTGATAGTTTCTTAACCATTCCTTAACTTCAAACTCCCATATCTCGATTCGAATTGACGAACTCGAGAAATTCCTGTTGCGTCTGAAAGCAGAAACTCGTCCGATTACAACGGTATGTGAATTTTTGCCCTAGGCCATAGTAGTTATTGGTTTCCAGTATCAGACTTGCGAAAATTTTGATGGTTTCTCAACCATTCCTTAAATTCATATTCCCATATCTCGCTAACGGAATAAGGAAATCGAGAAAATCTTGTTGCATCTGAAAGCAGATACTCGCCCGATTACAACGGTATGTGTATTTTTGCCCTAGGCCATAGTAGTTATTGGTTTCGAGTATCACACTTGCGAAAATTTTGATGGATTCTCAACCATTCCTTAACTTTAAACTCCCATATCTCGCGAACGGATTGACGAACTCGGGAAATTCCTGTTGCATCTGAGAGCAGAAACTCGCCCGATTACAACGGCATGTGTATTTTTGCCCTAGGCCATAGTAGTTATTGGTTTCGAGTATCAGACATGCGAAGATTTTGATGGATTCTTAACCATTCCTTAACTTCAAACTCCCATATCTCGATACGAATTGACGAACTCGAGAAATTCCTGTTGCGTCTGAAAGCAGAAACTCGTCCGATTACAACGGTATGTGAATTTTTGCCCTAGGTCATAGTAGTTATTGGTTTCGAGTATCAGACTTGCGAAAATTTTGATGGTTTCTCAACCATTCCTTAACTTCAAACTCCCATATCTCGTGAACGGAATGAGGAACTCGAGAAATTCCTGTTGCATCTGAAAGTAGACACTCACGCGATTACAACGGTATGTGTATTTTTCCCCTAGGCCATTGTAGTTATTGGTTTCGAATATCAGACTTGCGAAAATTTTGATGGTTTCTCAACCATTCCTTAACTTCAACCTCCCATATCTCGCGAACGGATGACGAACTCGAGAAATTCCTGTTGCATCTGAAAGTAGAAACTCGCCCGATTATTACGTTATGTGTATTTTTCCCCTAGGCCATTGTAGTTATTGGTTTCGAATATCAGACTTGCGAAAATTTTGATGGTTTCTCAACCATTCCTTAACTTCAACCTCCCATATCTCGCGAACGGATGACGAACTCGAGAAATTCCTGTTGCATCTGAAAGCAGAATCTCGTCAGATTACAACGGTATGTGTATTTTTGCCCTAGGCCATAGTAGTTATTGGTTTCGAGTATCAGACTTGCGAAAATTTTGATGGTTTCTCAACCATTCCTTAACTTCAAACTCCCATATCTCGCGAACGGATTGACGAACTCGATAAATTCCTGTTGCATCTGAAAGCAGAAACTCGTCCGATTACAACGGTATGTGTATTTTTGCCCTAGGCCATAGTAGTTATTGGTTTCGAGTATCAGGCTTGCGAAAATTTTGATGGTTCCTCAACCATTCCTTAACTTCAAACTCCCATATCTCGCGAACGGATTGTCGAACTCGAGAAATACCTGTTGCATCTGAAAGCAGAAACTCGCCCGATAACAACGGTATGTGTATTTTTGCCCTAGGTCATAGTAGTTATTGGTTTCGAGTATCAGACTTGCGAAAATTTTGATGGTTTCTCAACCATTCCTTAACTTCAAACTCCCATATCTCGCGAACGGATTGACGAACTCGAGAAATTCCTGTTGCATCTGAAAGTAGAAACTCGCCCGATTATTACGGTATGTGTATTTTTCCCCTAGGCCATTGTAGTTATTGGTTTCGAATATCAGACTTGCGAAAATTTTGATGGTTTCTCAACCATTCCTTAACTTCAACCTCCCATATCTCGCGAACGGATGACGAACTCGAGAAATTCCTGTTGCATCTGAAAGCAGAATCTCGTCCGATTACAACCGTATGTGTATTTTTGCCCTAGGCCATAGTAGTTATTGGTTTCGAGTATCAGACTTGCGAAAATTTTGATGGTTTCTCAACCATTCCTTAACTTCAAACTCCCATATCTCGCGAACGGATTGACGAACTCGATAAATTCCTGTTGCATCTGAAAGCAGAAACTCGTCCGATTACAACGGTATGTGTATTTTTGCCCTAGGCCATAGTAGTTATTGGTTTCGAGTATCAGGCTTGCGAAAATTTTGATGGTTCCTCAACCATTCCTTAACTTCAAACTCCCATATCTCGCGAACGGATTGTCGAACTCGAGAAATTCCTGTTGCATCTGAAAGCAGAAACTCGTCCGATAACAACGGTATGTGTATTTTTGCCCTATACCATAGTAGTTATTGGTTTCGCGTATCAGACTTGCGAAAATTTTGATGGTTTCTCAACCTTTCCTTATCTTCAAACTCCCATATCTCGCGAACGGATTGACAAACTCGAGAAATTCCTGTTGCATCTGAAAGCAGAAACTCACCCGATTACAATGGCATGTGTATTTTTGCCCTAGGCCATAGTAGTTATTGGTTTCTAGTATCAGACATGCGAAGATTTTGATAGTTTCTTAACCATTCCTTAACTTCAAACTCCCATATCTCGATTCGAATTGACGAACTCGAGAAATTCCTGTTGCGTCTGAAAGCAGAAACTCGTCCGATTACAACGGTATGTGAATTTTTGCCCTAGGCCATAGTAGTTATTGGTTTCCAGTATCAGACTTGCGAAAATTTTGATGGTTTCTCAACCATTCCTTAAATTCATATTCCCATATCTCGCTAACGGAATAAGGAAATCGAGAAAATCTTGTTGCATCTGAAAGCAGATACTCGCCCGATTACAACGGTATGTGTATTTTTGCCCTAGGCCATAGTAGTTATTGGTTTCGAGTATCACACTTGCGAAAATTTTGATGGATTCTCAACCATTCCTTAACTTTAAACTCCCATATCTCGCGAACGGATTGACGAACTCGGGAAATTCCTGTTGCATCTGAGAGCAGAAACTCGCCCGATTACAACGGCATGTGTATTTTTGCCCTAGGCCATAGTAGTTATTGGTTTCGAGTATCAGACATGCGAAGATTTTGATGGATTCTTAACCATTCCTTAACTTCAAACTCCCATATCTCGATACGAATTGACGAACTCGAGAAATTCCTGTTGCGTCTGAAAGCAGAAACTCGTCCGATTACAACGGTATGTGAATTTTTGCCCTAGGTCATAGTAGTTATTGGTTTCGAGTATCAGACTTGCGAAAATTTTGATGGTTTCTCAACCATTCCTTAACTTCAAACTCCCATATCTCGTGAACGGAATGAGGAACTCGAGAAATTCCTGTTGCATCTGAAAGTAGACACTCACGCGATTACAACGGTATGTGTATTTTTCCCCTAGGCCATTGTAGTTATTGGTTTCGAATATCAGACTTGCGAAAATTTTGATGGTTTCTCAACCATTCCTTAACTTCAACCTCCCATATCTCGCGAACGGATGACGAACTCGAGAAATTCCTGTTGCATCTGAAAGTAGAAACTCGCCCGATTATTACGGTATGTGTATTTTTCCCCTAGGCCATTGTAGTTATTGGTTTCGAATATCAGACTTGCGAAAATTTTGATGGTTTCTCAACCATTCCTTAACTTCAACCTCCCATATCTCGCGAACGGATGACGAACTCGAGAAATTCCTGTTGCATCTGAAAGCAGAATCTCGTCAGATTACAACGGTATGTGTATTTTTGCCCTAGGCCATAGTAGTTATTGGTTTCGAGTATCAGACTTGCGAAAATTTTGATGGTTTCTCAACCATTCCTTAACTTCAAACTCCCATATCTCGCGAACGGATTGACGAACTCGATAAATTCCTGTTGCATCTGAAAGCAGAAACTCGTCCGATTACAACGGTATGTGTATTTTTGCCCTAGGCCATAGTAGTTATTGGTTTCGAGTATCAGGCTTGCGAAAATTTTGATGGTTCCTCAACCATTCCTTAACTTCAAACTCCCATATCTCGCGAACGGATTGTCGAACTCGAGAAATACCTGTTGCATCTGAAAGCAGAAACTCGCCCGATAACAACGGTATGTGTATTTTTGCCCTAGGTCATAGTAGTTATTGGTTTCGAGTATCAGACTTGCGAAAATTTTGATGGTTTCTCAACCATTCCTTAACTTCAAACTCCCATATCTCGCGAAAGGATTGACAAACACGAGAAATTCCTGTTGCATCTGAAAGCAGAAACTCGCCCGATTACAATGGCATGTGTATTTTTGCCCTAGGCCATTGTAGTTATTGGTTTCGAGTATCAGACATGCGAAGATTTTGATGGTTTCTTAACCATTCCTTAACTTGAAACTCCAATATCTCGCGAACGAATTGACGAACTCGAGAAATTCCTGTTGCATCTGAAAGCAGAAACTCGTCCGATTACAACGGTATGTAAATTTTTGCCCTAGGCCATAGTAGCTATTGGTTTCGAGTATCAGACTTGCGAAAATTTTGATGGTTTCTCAACCATTCCTTAATTTCAAACTCCCATATCTAGCGAACGGAATGACTAACTCGAGAAATTCCTGTTGCATCTGAAAGCAGAAACTCGCTCGATTACAAGGGTATGTGTATTTTTGCCCTAGGCCATAGTGGTTATTGGTTTCGAGTATCAGACTTGCGAAAATTTTGATGGTCCCTCAACCATTCCTTAACTTCAAACTCCCATATCTCGCGAACGGATTGACGAACTCGAGAAATTCCTGTTGCATCTGAAAGTAAAACCTCGCCCGATTACTACGGTATGTGTATTTTTCCCCTAGGCCATTGTAGTTATTGGTTTCGAATATCAGACTTGCGAAAATTTTGATGGTTTCTCAAACATTCCTTAACTTCAAACTCCCATATCTCGCGAACGGATTGACGAACTCGAGAAATTCCTGTTGCATCTGAAAGCAGATACTCGTCCGATTACAACGGAATGTGTATTTTTGCCCTATACCATAGTAGTTATTGGTTTCGAGCATCAGACTTGCGAAAATTTTGATGGTTTCTCAACCATTCCTTAACTTCAGACTCCCATATCTCGCGAACGGATAGACGAACTCGAGAAATACCTGTTGCATCTGAAAGCAGAATCTCGTCCGATTACAACGGTATGTGTATTTTTGCCCTAGGCCATAGTAGTTATTGGTTTCGAGTATCAGACTTGCGAAAATTTTGATGGTTTCTCAACCATTCCTTAACTTCAAACTCCCATATCTCGCGAACGGATTGACGAACTCGAGGAATTCCTGTTGCATCTAAAAGTAGAACCTCGCCCGATTACTACGATATGTGTATTTTTCCCCTAGGCCATTGTAGTTATTGGTTTCGAATATCAGACTTGCGAAAATTTTGATGGTTTCTCAACCATTCCTTAACTTCAACCTCCCATATCTCGCGAACGGATTGACGAACTCGAGAAATTCCTGTTGCATCTGAAAGCAGAAACTCGTCCGATTACAACGGTATGTGTATTTTTGCCCTAGGCCATAGTAGTTATTGGTTTCGAGTATCAGACTTGCGAAAATTTTGATGGTTCCTCAACCATTCCTTAACTTCAAACTCCCATATCTCGCGAACGGATTGTCGAACTCGAGAAATTCCTGTTGCATCTGAAAGCAGAAACTCGCCCGATAACAACGGTATGTGTATTTTTGCCCTAGGTCATAGTAGTTATTGGTTTCGAGTATCAGACTTGCGAAAATTTTGATGGTTTCTCAACCATTCCTTAACTTCAAACTCCCATATCTCGCGAAAGGATTGACAAACTCGAGAAATTCCTGTTGCATCTGAAAGCAGAAACTCGCCCGATTACAATGGCATGTGTATTTTTGCCCTAGGCCATTGTAGTTATTGGTTTCGAGTATCAGACATGCGAAGATTTTGATGGTTTCTTAACCATTCCTTAACTTCAAACTCCCATATCTCGCGAACGAATTGACGAACTCGAGAAATTCCTGTTGCATTTGAAAGCAGAAACTCGTCCGATTACAACGGTATGTGTATTTTTGCCGTAGGCAATAGTAGTTATTGGTTTCGAATATCAGACTTGCGAAAATTTTGATGGTTTCTCAACCATTCCTTAACTTCAACCTCCCATATCTCGCGAACGGATTGACGAACTCGAGAAATTCCTGTTGCATCTGAAAGCAGAAACTCGTCCGATTACAACGGTATGTGTATTTTTGCCCTATACCATAGTAGTTATTGGTTTCGCGTATCAGACTTGCGAAAATTTTGATGGTTTCTCAACCATTCCTTAACTTCAAACTCCCATATCTCGCGAACGGATTGACGAACTCGAGAAATTCCTGTTGCATCTGAAAGTAGAAACTCGCCCGATTACTACGGTATGTGTATTTTTCCCCTAGGCCATTGTAGTTATTGGTTTCCAATATCAGACTTGCGAAAATTTTGATGGTTCCTCAACCATTCCTTAACTTCAAACTCCCATATCTCGCGAACGGATTGTCGAACTCGAGAAATTCCTGTTGCATCTGAAAGCAGAAACTCGTCCGATTACTACGGTATGTGTATTTTTGCCCTAGGCCATAGTAGTTATTGGTTTCGAGTATCAGACTTGCGAAAATTTTGATGGTTTCTCAACCATTCCT